>NW_019396860.1:215822-216659 GCF_000591075.1 Eurytemora carolleeae | reverse complement strand
AATTTTTTTGCAAATTTTTGTATAAAATATCAATATTAAAGTTTGAAGTATCTAAGATTTGCACATTTTACATCAGGGTTGCAACCCTATAGGGATTAGACAATTTGAGTTTGTGGCAAAGACTCAATTTTTTTCTATTTTTAAATGATATTTCACCATGTTATCATAAAACAAGTATGTATTATCAATGTTCTCATATTCACGCATATACAGTTTGATCGTAGGTATCGCAACTTGAGAGGTCAATTCAGAACGGTATAATGGTGACCAATAGCGAATAAATCCACCAGAGGTCACAAAAAATAAATGTCCTCTGGAATATGTATTCATTGTGACAAGGCCTGTGGTGCCCTTGTTACATTAGTATTGTCTTGATCATCGAACTCAAAATTAGATGCATTTTGCATTGCACGTGAACGCAGTATTCTGTCTGTTCCTGTAACTTCAGGAATTGATTTAGATAAAATGGTGATTTTAGTTGCAATAAAATCAAGCAGTTTAGTCTTCTTGACCCGGTCTTCTTGAGTGTAAGAATTAACATTGCATCCTGCATACATTAAGAATCCTCGGAGATCAATAGGTATGCCTGAAATAAAAATCATCATTAAAAATTTTTTAAATATAATTAAAATCTATTCCTAATTAAACAAATGCTACTCTTACCTAACTCTGCTATTTGCTTGCCACAATCTCCGATGCCGATCATTAAAAAGTTTATCTTTTTCTTTCATCATAAATCACTGTAGATGCTGTCAATTGACTAACGTATAGTTACTAACTGATCTAGTCACTATCCGGGCAACCCCACCCCATCGAACTCATTGCACCCCCCCCCCC
>NW_019396860.1:186966-215185 GCF_000591075.1 Eurytemora carolleeae | reverse complement strand
TGGGGGGGGGGGGTAGAAGTATAAAAGTTTGTGATAAATCAAAATTGAAATCGTAAGTCGTTTTAAATTGTATTGATATAATCGCCTACCACTGTAAATGAATTGATCACAGAAGATCTCAACTATATTTTTTTAAATTGTTGATTTGAAAACGATCAACACACTTGTTAAATGCCAACAGATATATCCAAGTTTCATATCATTTTGGATTCAGGGTTAAAACCAGCACCAATCATTTCCTTATATATTTGGTTTGTCTCATCCCAATCATATCCTTTTAATTTTCGAGTCATTTTTTATTTTTCAAAATAATTTTTTTATATTTCAGGGAGAGTCGATATTTCAACTCAGTGTATGATGTGGACAGCGCTAATCAGATTCCTGAAGGGTTTATAAAAGAAATGCTCAGGAAAATACAGTTATCTTATCTAGTTAAATAGACTTAAAGTGTAATTTTAAGTGACCCGCCTGATTCACAAGGGTACCCGTAAAAAGCTTTGTCTGATCAAGTATAAATTAGATATTCATGTTTTTGATTTTGACAACTGATTAATTTCATTGTGGTTTTAATACAGAAGAGACTCGCATATTTTTCGCTTTGGAAACTCATGGGTAAGAATTTTAATGTTTTTAGTTGACTGACACATTCTTTCATATTGTTAGACTGGATAAAGGTTTCAAGGGTATCAGTGTGAATCCGGATGTCCCTCTTTAAATATAGGTTCATTTAAAATTACAATCATACTCGAATAAATCGGATCCGAAAAAATCGGATTCTAAAAAATCGGACATTTGTCCAACATATCACAGAATGGAATTAATGATATTTAAAAATTAGTTAAACTATCTATGGCTAACCTTTATATAAGTTATATTTGGTAATATGTCATCACGTTTTTCTTGTAAAATGGAATAAATCCCGTAAATTTCCTTACTTGCCTCTGCTACAGAGACCAAACTACGATTGAAAATGCTCAAGAATATCTCACATTAATTTTGTTCAGTCGAAGGGTTTAAGGTGCTGGTATAAATCGGGCATTTCAATTGAAGGGTTATTTTAAATTACGCTGACAGTCCCTTTAGAACATTTACTGGGTACTCTGGAGTACATGTTTTGTAATTGTATAATTGTACAGTATGGAGAAAGTTGTACAACAGTTCAACCAGTTCTATCAGTCTCCAAGAGCGTAAGAAGATTCTGGATTAAGTTTGTACAATATATTGTACATTGTACAATGTACATGTATATTAAGTTGTACACTATTTACTTACAGTTACTATTTATTATTACTGGCTGCAGTTCAATTGTATTTATAATAGGGTAGGAATTGATCGGTTTATTTTGTTGTGATTTTTTTCTTTCTATTAAAAATTTGAACAAAAAAATATTTTTTTTACTTTTGATTCTTGTCAATCAATCACAAATGTTTTGTGTTTTTATCGGCAAATTATGTTTATTTTTTTATGATAATGTTATTTCAACTTGGCAGTGGCTACAACATTTTTTTTTTTGGTTTTTGAATAATTTGTTTTCGTTTGTAAATTAAATAAAATCATAAATTAAGATGTTTTAATTCTATTTTCAGACAAACAATATCATGATATCACTGAAATGGGAAGATTTATATTATAATTTAGCTTTAAATCAGAAGAAGGCGATGCAATTAAGAGCTAGGTATGATACTGCTTGTTCTAAAAGTCCTATGAGCTGGTCGGACAACTTCTGAGAAATAACTGACGTTAAACTTAAACGTTAAACTATCGAAAGCTTTTAATATTTTAAAAATCAGAGTGTAAGAAGTAGTGATGAGGGACAACTTTCTAAGAATATTTGGAAGAGTTAATTAAATAATTTATTTTAAATATAGAAGTAACCAACAAAACAGAAGTCTTTCATTATTTGAATACATGCACAGAATCATGTATTATACAATTTCAGTGTGTCCCATGAAATAAAATAATTTAAGGATGAACAATTTTGATTTTGATTTTGATTTTTATACAGGAATTATAAACAGCGTTGATTATAAGTGTAGTACTGAAGCATATTGATTACTCTACTTGGTTGTCTTTAAAATTGTTATGTTTAGTGGAACACACTGTACATTCAGAGGCCGAATTTAATGAATTTGAACCGCGTGTACTGCCAATTACGGATTCAAATTGCACACGAGCTCAAATCTCGAAACACGGATAAAAAATTCAGGTTGAACCAGAAATGTTTGATTTATGTCTCGTTGTACCGCGTCTAGACTGTTCAAATTCTTTAAATTCGGCCTTAGATAATATATCTTGAGCTATATTGTAAATGTACAATTTTAAAATGCCCGTGGTAATAATACATCTAATCAATCATCCTGAATATGGACTACTGATCTGGTTCAGCTTTGCCTCGCGTCTGAAACAATTATGTTGGTTAAATTTAAATTATTTAAAATCCCAGATATTTAGTTAACTGTTATTTGTTCACTATTGTTTGAGTCAAAGTGAATGAACCATTGTTTTAATCACTATGCAGTATGCACCTAATCTATAGTGTGCAGTTTTCAATTACCCTCTTTTAAAAAAATTTCTTTTCGACACCTGTTTTCCACATATGTTACCCATCAAGCATATATTTCACAACAATGTAGGGAAGTTAGTTGATTGAACTATTATTAGGCTTTTTTTTGTTATGATTTTATCTTCAGCAATTCAAGCCATTTGCACATTTTTTTAAGACTAACACAAACAAGTGTGTCAAATTTCAGTTTTTAACACTGCAATGTTGTAAAAAATCATCAATCTTAAATGCATGGTTTTAGGATCAATTGAAATTTGATGCCGATCCGGATCCAAATACTGGATCTGCACTGGATCCAAATCCGGATCTGGATCTAGGTCATGATTATTTCTTTAAGATTTAATGAACCTTTTAAACAAAGCACTTTATCAAATTATTTTTCTTCTTTTGTTCGCTTATTTAATGCTCAAACTTTGTGGACTAATTAGAAAGAAGGAACTTTTTAGGATCTCTTTTCTCAACAGTCCAGATTTGGGTTTGGAGAGTAAAAAAGTTTTTTTTAAAGATTTTTATAGATGTTTTGCTTTTGGATGCGGATCCATGGTTGCTCATATTTTTGCGGATCCGTATCCAGATCCTAAGCATTGGGTTTAAAAAAAAATATTAAAAGTGCTAGATTAATGTTTTGGTACAATATTTTAAATATTTTCAAACCTAGGATCTATGCTTGTACAGACAATTATAGGAACTTCCTCATCAACATCAACACACTCCTCCCGAGGTTCCTCTCTACACTTTTCATATGGAGCCAGGTATGGAACCTGTTTTACTATTTCTATACAGTCCTCGACTGCTCTGAAATGTATGTTTAATTAAAGGGACTGTAGTTGTAATTACCAATAGACTCTTCATTAAATAAAGAGTAACATGATTGTTTATCTCTTAAAAATAGATAGTTTCAACTGTGGTTTCGCTTTAAAAATTAATTACAAATTACTGGTTCTAAAATCTGTGTAGAAATTAAACACTGGGTAGGTGAGAAGAATAAAAATATCTTAAACATTATTGATCAGATAAGGGGCTGAAGGGTACTTGTGTAAATCCAGCATGGTTATCTTAAAATGGATGATCACTCAAAATTACAGCTGAAGTCCCCTCAAAATCCCACATTATTTGGCCTTAATCAAACTGAACTAACTCCAGTTTTCTTTATAGGAGTATCATGATTTAATGTTATACTTTCAGATTTAAGCAAAGCCTAAGTTAGGATTTAAGTAAATTAAAATCTTAGTATGTAAAACACTTCATTGATAGAGGGTTAATGAATTTGTGTACTTACTTTGGATGGCAGTGAAGATCAGGAACAGGTTTCAGTACATGGAAGCAATCAACACGAGGAACATCATAACACTTTGGAACAGGTATTTTTTCTGCTACAACAATTGGAATCTTTAAAAAAAAAGTATGAAATTGATTTCCTGGGCACCTTAAAAGATAAATTGGTGTGAATTCAGGTTGATTCCAAAAATTAATGAACTAAGAAAGTGAAATGCATACAATGTTTCATACAGCATATTTCTTACCTTAGTGCATGTCTTTGTTGAAAATGCCTTGCATCCATAAGGAGCGGGTAACTCAGTCTGGAATAATATTAAAATTATGTGTAAAGTTATTTGGAATTTGGTAGTCTTTACCTTTAAAATAGTTGGTGGAGGAATTTTATCTGGATGTGGAGGATGTAGAATAAGTTTCTCATGATGATCATGTTTATGAGTTGCTGGAAGTTCTTTACCAGGCTTATAATTAGGTTTGTGTTCAACTTCATGATGGAGATCTAAATCATGATGATTAACATCATGGTGAGGTCCTTTGATTGGTACTGAATAAGGGTCTGGTCCAGGTACATGACTGTTGAGATTTAAAGGATCAGGCAATGGCTGATGAGGGTTGTGTAGTGGAGGAATAAAGGCTGGAGGAGGAGCTGGTGTAAGGTGTAGTGCCTGATGAAATTGGGAAGGTCTTTCTTCATGACTTGGAAGTAAAGAGTTGTGGTTTTCATTCGGAAAGGATACATGGAGTGTTCCACCAAAAGGAACACTTGTAGGATTTGTAGAAATAGGATTCAAAACTTTGTTCAATGCCCCGCCTGATTCTTTCTCCAATAATTCTATTCTTCTTAGCACTTCAGCCACAGCATCACTTTGCCTGATTTTAATATTTACATCAGGTTGTGAATTCTCATTAGATGTCAATTGATTGGTTAAATTTGGCTTGTTATTCAAAGAGTTAATAACAATAGGATCATCTAAAAGAGACCCACCAACAAAGTTTACTGGTTCTCTTTCAATGCTTTGTCCAAGCTGTCTTTTGATGTTTAGTGCTTTCAAATTGAAAGATTCATCTGAAAATATAGGATCAGATATTGGACCTTTCTCATCTTGTCTAAGGATCCTTAACATGGTTTGAAGTTGAGAAACTGATAAACTAGAATCTATATTGTTGGAAGGAAAAGTCCTGGTATCCTGCAGATCAAAATTTTGTTGAAGTGACCTTAAGGATGGTACAATGTTCCCCCCTAAAGCTGTTCTATCAAATAGGTTCGATGCTGAAGATATAGATTTGGAAATATCACTAAATTCATTATGTTTTTCAGTTGGCATAAATTTGAGTGCTGGAGGGTTTGTTGGTATTTTGGCATTTATTTGCAAAGGATTGGAAGTAGTCTGAGGAAATGTAGCTCTTAGTTGTTCAGTGGGATTAGAAACAGCTGCTCCTGAAGTTAGCCTTTCAAGAAGTTCAGAGTTGGTTAGTGTCAAGCCTGATCTCAAAGTTTTATCTGATTCTGTCTGAAATTGAGAAAGCTGTGAGTTTATGTCATCTGTATTTTGTTTTAGAAGGTGGTCTGTTTCATTAGGACCTAATTGTTCTAAAAGAATTAATAATTCTTCTAATGACAGTGATTCTAAGGATCGTTTCACAGACAGTGCTGATAAGGTCAAAGGGTCTAACTGTGGATCTGGGTCAGCAAGGGAATCTGCATCTCGTGTATTTCTTTTTAAGATTTGATTATTAAATCTTTCCACAAGTGATGCTTTAACTGGATCTAAAAATTCATCGGCATGATCTAGGGCATGAGATTGTAGTTCAGTAGTATGAAGCATTGAAGGGTGATCATGACTTTTTGGGTTCTCATATTTGGGAGTTGGATGATATTTTGGAATCCTTGGATCATACTCATGCTTTTGACCATTTATGTGATGGTATGAATGTCCATGAACAGGAGGAATAGGAGTAGTTGGTTTGTAATCACTGAGTGGGGGAGGATGCCCAAGTGGTATTACATTTTCGGGTGAATGATATTCCTGAGATATTGTTGTTGGATGGTAGGTAGGAGTAGTTGGAGGGTGGTATGCAGGAGTAGTTGGAGGGTGGTATACAGGAGTAGTTGGAGGGTGGTATGTAGGAGTAGTTGGGGGTTGGTATGCAGGTGTAGTTTGAGGATGGTATGAAGTAGTAGTATGGGGATGATAGGCAGGTGTAGTTTGGGGATGATAAGGAGGTGTCGTTTGTGGGTGGTAGATTGGTGTAGTTGGGGGATATCCTGGTGTTTGAGTATGATGAGTTGGTGAAGTTGTCGGGTGATATGAAGGCTTAGTTGATGGGTTGTAGGATGAGGAAGGTGTTGGGGGTTGATATGTTGAAGTAGGTATCTTTACCTAAAAAGAAAAGTAAAACCAAACAAAAAAGAAAAATTTACTTTTATTGAAATAGATTATTTACCTCAACCTTATGATATTCTGGAACTGGAGTTGGAACAGGATATGGAACTTTTACAGGAACTGGTATCTTGATTTCTTCTTTACACACCTCCTCTATTTTTTCACTACATTCTTCTTTGTACTCATATCTCTCAATTATATCATATTCTTCTTCACATTTCTGTTCAAATGACTGCACACATTGCTCTTTTGGAACATCTTTCACTGTTGAATCACATTCTTGAACAACTCTAGTTTTACACTGTGGAACAATTTCTGATCTAAAACAAAGAAATCACATTTGAAACATTTTTTTAGTCATTTATTTTTGAAAAAAATTAAATAGGGCGTCATAATTTGGAAATAAAAAAGAAGTAAAAGTTTTAAGTCTTATAATAAAGATAATTAAGAAATTTGATTCAAAAACCTGTATTTTACTTCATCTATTGTGTCACATACTGTATCATAAACTGTTTGACAGTCCATTCGTACTCTTCTCTCAAACCCAGTTGTATCACAACGTTCTAGACCTGGAAATTGTTGGTGAAATGTTTTCAGAATCATAATAATACCCTTTTTAAGGGTCCAGGAGTATACTTATTTAGGAGCAACAAGTATACTTATTTAGGAGCCACAAGGCTAGCTCAGTGTGATAATTGTTGCTAATTAAAGTTTACTACGTTTTGGCCTATTCTAAACTCAACCTTTTTGATAAATTGATGGTTAATGTGGTTTTATTAAAAAGATTTATTGACTTTGGATTCTAAGAAATATTATCTTAAAATCTTTAAGAAAGAAATAATCTTATTATGTTAGTGCACACAGATTGATAAACATTTCTATCTTTTGCCAGGTGTTAAGTTTCATAAATATCAGAAAATGTATCAAGAAAAAAAGTTTCTAAAAACCTTTTTTAAAATTGAATTTCTCTGCATAACATGAAATCAATGTGATGTTACCATTAGGAAAGACATGTTGCATTGGGTGTAGTTTAGATAAAAAATATTGTTAAGATTTTGCTTGGAATCAAAGTTTGCTGTATGCAGCCCTGTTAAAAAAGAATAATTATTCCAATTTTTTTGCATGAATTGTTTCAAATAAAATTATTACCATCCTGTTTTCCACGCCTAGGTTCTTGGTCAGCAGATAATGTTTGTCTCTCTGAACTTCCAAAAAGATCTATTTGTTTTGCAAGGGCTAAATTCTCTAGAGATTCTGTATTCTGGAGGTCCCGGATCCCATCTAATTCAACTGCAAGATCAACTTCACGGTTGTTTTCTTCCTGTCTCACTCTTTCTTGTTCTATTTCTTCTCCAAGATCTTCTTGGTCCAAGTCCCTAGCTCTAGGTGCCCTTTGTAATGTAAACATTTCATTATCTGCTGGAGTACTTAAAGCAAAAGAAGGGGGGGGGGGGGGTGAGAATAAATCAAACTTGGGGATTCAGTAAGCATATCAGCAAAATTGGGGTTTGACCTTAAGCAAGGGGTATGGTTGATTTTAAATAAGTGTGTTCCCACCTTGTTGATTGAGGCCTGGAAGTTCTTGTTGCTGATGGTCTTCGAGGAGGTGAACCTCGTGGTCGCTCTATAGAAGGTCTGAAGATTTCAACTTCATCTTCATCAATTGCATCTTCATTATTGAACCTGGTAAAAAGATTGGTATTAAAGTTAACTCTAGATCTAAAGTTATTTAAATTTTATTTTTTACTTTTCGTTTAATGTGAATTTTTCTGACCTGACTGGCTTGTTTTCTTCTTCCCTAAGATCTCTGATAATCTGTTTTTCCTCCTCTGTAAGTCCTTCAAAATCATTTTCATCCCTGTTTCCCAAAAGATTTTTAACAGCGTTCATTAGGTTGGTTCTAATATTCCTTCCCACTTCCATTGGATCTCTATTATAATGAAAGATTAAGATAAGAAAATCAAGGCAGATAAAAAAGAAGATTAATAAAGATATAGAAAAGAAACCAAGAAAGAAAAGCAAAAGAAAATCAAGAATAAACAAGTGTTACCCAAAAATGCGCTTTTCTATCTTCTGTTCTTGGTTATCTGGAGTTAGATCAGATTGGGATCGAATAAATTGTTTCTCAATCCCACTGTTCTGGCTTCGTTGAAGATCTCCAGCAATGGCGAACGCCCTTTAACATAATTTTTGTTAACAATAATTCATATTTATAAACTTTAGACTTGAACCATAATATATTGCCCAAGCTTTCCATGTTATTGTTTAAAATTGCTTTTCCTACAGTAAGAGCCATACAACTATGGAATAGGATGACAACCTTAAAGCCTGTTAACACCGCTAAATTGCTATGTTTTATGTTCATTTTACTATTTAAAGTCATAATTTGAGTNTAGCGGTTCCAGCGAAAAGGGTAAATCGTTTCTTGAAAATCTTCCATTCTTCGTGAGAAAAAAAAATTCGCCGACAATTTTGCATTGCATGCTCACGAAAAATATGAAAAATTTCGCTTTACTCTGTTTCACCAAAGAATGCAAGATTTTTGCGAAATAAGAAATGCGAAAATTTTGGAGAAGAAAATACGAAAGAGAAATTTTTAATTTGATAAATTAAAACTTCTAATGCTGAGCTCATAATTAATTGTTGCATCTATAATTTTCGTGAAATTTTTTGTTCACTGGAAATCCAAGGGGGGGGGGGCCTTATAAAGAACATGTGTTCACTGCAAATTAAAAAAAAAAATTTCAAAATAGTTTCTTTTAAATAAAAAATGAAATGAAATGTTTTTCTATTAAAAGTTAAAATTGTTTTTCTATAAATTTTTGTCTCTGCATTATTAAGCTCTAGTTAAAGAAGTTTAATTAAGTTCTTTACTTTCTAGTTCTATTCTATACAATTACTATTTAAACATGTATTTTGGTGAACTCTTTCCAAGTAAACTCAGTGGAGAAAAAAACGAATGCTTAAAAATATCAAGCTGATAAGATTTTTAAAAATTTTGAAAAACGAAACACTATGATAAGTTAGTTTTATTGAAAACACAATCGTCTTAGTAATCTTGATTTTTTTAAATTTTAAATTTAACTCATGATATAAACCTTGATAGAAAAACCTAATCCACCATTAACAATAGTTTTGAAAATAAAATTATCCGGGATTTTTCAGTCAAATCACATTTTCCCCTATTCTAAAGTGACCCTCATTCAAAAAGTTAAATAGATGAATCACAACGGTACCCCCAACACCTATGTCTGATCAAGAACGAATATGATATCCTTATTTTTCGAGCTGATTATTTTTGTTTGTGGTTTCTTTAAAAAAGCGACTGAATAATTGATGCTGATAAGACACTGGAAGTAACTATTATGGTTTGTAAATAATTACCTAATGTCTTCATCGGATTGTCTCTTTGGTTTACTTGGTTCCTGAACTCTATTCCGAGGATGAGATCTAGAAAAGAAAAAAATACAGAGGTCGTCAGAATTAGGCGGACTATGAACATTGAACTTGCTTGTATTTATAGATGTTTGGATTCTATGTATTAGATGTGACCATTGAATTGATCAGTTGCATGCCAGATTCACTCCTCGTTTTTATCTGAGCGATAATGAAGTAAATATACTCGTTTTTATCTGAGCAATAGTGAAGCAAATATCCTCGTTTTTATTTGAGCAATAATGAAGCAAATATCCTCGTTTTTATCTGAGCAATAATGAAGTAAATATTCTCGTTTTTATCTGAGCAATAATGAAGCAAATATTCTCGTTTTTATCTGAGAAAATAATCTCGTTTTTATCTGAGCAATAATAAAGAAAATATACTCGTTTTTATCTGAGCAATAATGAAACAACTATCTCTGATTTTATCTGAGCAATAATAAAGCAAATATCCTCGTTTTTATTTGAGCAATAATGAAACAGATATACTCGTTTTTATCTGAGCAATAATGAAACAAATATACTCGTTTTTATCTGAGCAATAATGAAACAAATGCAGGCATGCAAATCTTTGAGTGATGGGTCTCTGAAAGTTACGTCTTGATAAGTAAGATTGAAATTTATTGGAATGTTTTGAGACCGCTAAATCAATAGTTGTAAACGATACTTTTGTATATTCAACATATATATATACATCAGTTGAAACACAACAATCTTCTTATAACATATATATATATATATATATATACATCAGTTGAAACACAACAATCTTCTTATAACATATATATATAAATATATATAGTATATACTCACAGGAAAGACAACATAACCTTCTGATAAATGAATAAGTTAAAAATCATGAATGTTTTTTTGTTTTTTTTTAGTTTAAACGTTTCTGCAAAAACTGGTTAAGTTATTTAAAGAATTTGCAGAACCCTTTATGAGACAATTTTTAAAACTAATTATTATTAAAATTTTTAAAGTTTAAATCTGACTGCATGTTGAAGAGGCATTTTTATGGCTCAGTTTCATTTAGGGTTTTCAATTCAATTGGATTTTACTTGAGCCCTGTAAGCTCCACGCAATTCCGCGCAATTCTAGAACAGTTTTGCGCAATTGCGCGTAACGGAATTCCAATTTGAAACTCCAGTTTCATTCGCCAAAATACCAGAGGATATAATTTCACTTTCTGTTTTGAATAAATAATTTTGAATCTAATTGTATGGCTTATTTAATAACAACCCAGGACAAAGTAATATTTGCTTTCAATTACAACATTACACCAACATTAAATTACCACAATGGTTGTAATTGTATTTATTTTTTCATTTTTTTTCGAGTGGATTTATCATTTGGCCTCTTTTTGTCTTAGTAAAATATTTGTAAAAGACAATAATTATCCCTTGTGTAACCTTTTACGGCAAGTGTTATTTATGACAAACATATTGTGGTAAATGAAATTGACTATATTGTATCTTAAATTTTTCGAAATTTATTTTGAAAATCTTTTTCCAAAATAAGGAGCGTCTGGGAAACAAGGAAACAAAGGTGAGAGTCTTCATATGTTTAAAAAAATCAAGAATGTTTAAAGATCCATTTTCCTTCGTTCATACAAATTACAGGGTGTCCCTATTAACATTGGAATTCAGTGACTATTCTGATATCGTCTTTGTAAATAATTTTGCATATAGTATGCTGAATGCCGATGCCTACTAGTAAAGATATAGTCCATCTGGTAGAGTTCAGAATTTGTTTGTTTATGTTTTTATCGCATACTGTGTCGTACTTAAAAATATCAGAAATTCGTGTATACAAATACAATACAGTTGTTTTTTTTCACTGTTAATCTTGCAGGTATGTTACATAACATTATACAATGGTTTGCAAAATAACGAACCAGCCTTTTACCGTTTACATAAGATTTATTCTAACAAACTTCACTTTATTTTGACCATTGCAATTAGGTAGCTGCACAACACTACTTCTTTACAAAGACGATTTCGAATTCGTCTCTTAATTCCCATGTCTATTGGGACACCCTGTACCTGAAAGCCAGACTAAATCTATCTAGAGATCTGTGTTCTAGGTCGGGCTCTGAGCTTGGTTCTGGTTTCGGGTTTGGCTCAGGAGACGAATCAGGACTAGACTCCGATCTTGTTAGATCTGGAACACTGTTCCATGCACAGAAGAACCCTGGTCACTTTTTTTTTGCAAGGATTTGTATTCAGGGAATCAAATAAAGAAATAGATTAAAATTTAGTAAAAGAAAAAGATGAGAATTTTTGGCAAACTCCAATTTGTTTACTCACTTTGTTTCTAATATTTTAATTTCATAAACAAAAACTAATTTCGTTTCTTAATCAGTTATTAGTTTTTTTCATGCAATTTAAATATGAAATCTGTTGAAATTATCAGTGAAAAATATTTGATATTCTTTATAGACGTCTAAAAGATTGATTAAAAGGTTGCACGTCTTTTAACTTTACTTAAATGAACTGTAAGCGTAACTTCAAGATGGCCGATGGCACCTATAAAGCTTTGTCTGATCATGGATGAATAAGATATCAATGCTTATATTTTCGAAAACGGATAGTTTTCAATTGTGGTTTATCTACATTTTTTACAGCAAAAAAAAACTATAGAATTATCAGAAAAACACTCGTACTTAAGAAAACGAAAATATCTTCACATTAAAGATATGATCTACCTTCTTCCATCTTCATAACTTAATGACAATAAATTGATGTTAAAGGCAATTTTAGATTAAACCACTAAATTAACATCTGAATAAAATTCTATAAACCTTTTTTAATTTTAAAAGCATAAAATAGGCTGGCCACATATTGGAAATGCTAGAAAAAGTGGTATTATTTAGTGATTAACGATTAAAAATCATATTGATAAAATTAGGTTGACCATAGATAACAGCGATTGTTTTTTATATTTATACAGGGTGGCCCAGGAAATATTTATTTTTATATTTATACAGGGTGGCCCAGGAAATATTTATTTTTATATTTATACAGGGTGGCCCAGGAAATATTTATTTTTATATTTATACAGGGTGGCCCAGGAAATATTTATTTTTNAACCTCCTCGGATACTAAACGAACACTGATGCATCTATTCTTGTTTGCAAATTCCGCCCAAAGAGAACTGGTTTCAATATGTACGCAGAGTATACACGACTGCAATTAACTTTCCTTGCATTAAACCCTTGCGAAGACCACATTTTGGGTGATTTCTTAGCAAAGAAGGCCTTTCACTCTCTTATCCTAGAGCCAGAAGGGGGGACACGGGAAAAAAATTGAATAAAACAGCTTTTTTATTATAATTCTGAAGTCTTACTGTCCTGAAATTCAGTTTTTCTCAATACAAAATCTAAATTAGGTTTTTAACAAATTGGTTTTCTCTGTTATGTAAAAAGTGACGTGTTCCTAAGAAGAAGTAGAAGGATTGAATATTGGAACATTTTTTAGTTTTCTAGTTTAAGCATTTTCATGCCTTATCACTTTTGAATCACACACTTTTCTTAGCTGTGAATATTGTCGTACTTCCTCAAACACTGAAAATATTACGTTTTAATGCGCGTACGCATTTCTTGCGTCTAAACCATACATCACACTAGGGAACAAAACATCTCCGTGGGAATTTTTTGTCCTGTATGACGTTCTTGTATAATAATCTTCGCAAATATATATCTTACAAGTTAATAGTTTATGTGGTTATTATTTACAGTTAAACCATATACCTTGCAAATATTAAACAATGGTTGAATTAGCAAACGAGTGCAATATATCTACATTTATATAACCATGTTTAATATTTTTTAAAACAGACAGTTATCAATTGTGCATCAAATGCTTCAACTCACTCGAAAAAGTCCCCCAAAAAAAGAAGAAAAAAAGTTGGGAATACTAATTTTAGCTCTTTTTAAAACAACGGTGTACATATTTTCAGTTGCCATCCATGAATAAAGTAAAGTGTTAAATGCCCGATTCACAACGGCACCCGGACCTTTGTGTTTTTCAAATTTTAAGGAATGACATTATTTAAGTATTTAATTGTTTTCAAGATAATTTCTTGCTCATTGTTACTCATTTTAAAGGTATTAATTATACTGACGGGAGTCGGACACAGTTTAAATTTTGAATAATTATACCTACTTTTCATTGGGTTTTAAACTATTATACCTTTTTTTCATTGGGTTTTATACTATTATACCTATTTTTCATTGGGTTATATACTATTATACCTATTTTTCATTGGGTTATATACTAGTATACCTATTTTTCATTGGGTTTTATACTATTATACCTATTTTTCATTGGGTTTTATACTATTATACATATTTTTCATTAGGTTTTATATTATTATACCTATTTTTCATTGAGTCTTGTACTATTTTACCTATATTTCATTGGATTATTTACTATTTTACCTATTTTTCATTGGGTTTTATACTATTATGCTTATTTTTCATTGAGTTTTATACTATTGTACCTATTCTTCATTGAGTTTTGTACTATTTTACCTATTTTTCATTGGGTTTTATACTATTTTACCTATTTTGCATTGGGTTTTATACTATTTTTCCTTTTTTTATTGGGTTTTACACTATTATGCTTAAATCTCAGCAACAATTGTAAAAATAAATAAATAGCCTGAAATATAGCGGAACACTGACAGTTTCAAAGAGCTCTATATTATTATTCAATTAAAAAATTAAATATATGCAGGATTCCATTATCCGTAGGTTTAGAAAACGAAATTTTTTTAATTCTCTCGTTATCTCTAAATTTCTTGGTTAAACTAAATCCTTCAAAATGGAGTTATGATTACTTCCGACACATAATCTTATAAAGTTAAAAACGTGAAGTTCAAAAGTTATTAATTAATAAATAAGTCAGAATATTAAGTCCCGCACATAATCCTTTTAATGATTATACCGAAAACAATACACATTGTTTGATGAGGGATCCTCTGGGTTCCTGGTTCAGTATTAATTTAATTCAACCCACATTGGACCTCCCCCCCCCCAATTCTAAAAAAGTGTAAAAAATTGTTGCTAGGTGTAATTATTTTCTGACCTTGACAGGAATAGTTGCTTAAAAATGAAGGTTTCATGAAAAATATATTTCTTCTTTGTCTATTCGATTTTAAACGTTTCCCGCAAGCCATGAGTTTAACCATTGACTTTAAAGGAATTGAGTCTTTTTCACAAACTTAAATTTTCTAATCCCTATATCTGAGCATCCAGAGGTTGGAATTTTTAAGTGCGGTATTCTAAATCTTGAACGCTTGAGCTTGATATCCATTGTGGGCACATTTTAAGTTTAAGGATCAATCCCTGATCCTTAAATTTAAGATATTTCTGCATTGCATTACCATTCTTGGATATTGAAGAGGGATTGAATTAATTCGTAGATTTGCAGTAATAATAATAATTGATCTGAAAGAGAACCAGAGCTGAACACTTTTGAATGAAATATCCTTAATCCCGATCGATTAATTAATCTGGAGATTAATAACAAGAGGAGAACAAGCATTATTTAATCTGGAGATCAAGAAAAAGAGAGGATCAAGAATTAATCTCGATATCCACCATTCTAAAGTTCCCAGCTCGGCTCTGATAAGATAATATGGAGACTAATGCTTGTTCCTGATTTTAACACAAGTTCCGACTTCACGCTAATATGTGCTCCTATTTCTCTTTTTCTCTCGAGGGGGCTAGGGAATGTGACCCCCCCCCCCCCCCCATTACAATTTATATTTTCCTTTAAAAGTTAAACCACCTCCATGTATTAACTATTTATGTAAACCGAGTTTAACCCTCCTCCCCTTTCTTTGAATAAATTCTTTTTTACGTCCCTGTCTCATCTCTCAATATCAATACTGGTCTAAATAATGATAACATTGTTGTGTTAATTTCATTTTCTTGTTTAATTAGTTTTCACGAATAGTTGTGGTTTAGATAGCTTTCTATGTGGGAGTATTACAAATCAGTTGTTTTTATTTTTCTGCCAAAAATGCAACAATGTTGAAACTTTTAGGTGACTAACAGAAAAGTATTTAAAATTATTCAATTCCAATATTGTTAGCACAATATTTGTATGACTTCATAATATGTAGATTTTGATAATGTGCAACTTTTCTTTTAACTGTAACAACACTACAATAATAACAACTGTCGGAATATGGATATCTTATATTTGACTGACTTTTAAAATTATAATAACAAAATTTGGCTTATAAAAATTTTGAAGTTCTTTTCATTTTTCAAAATTTATATGAGTTTCAATTTTTTTGTATTTTTCAAAATATGTTATTTGACAAAAGTCAACCCAATTGTCGTTAACGAAAAATTTGAAAAATCGTTTAATATCTTTGGTCATAGTTTTTCCATAGTTTGAAAAAGCAAACTTTATAACATACATTTTTGTATTTGAATGGTTGAAAAAAAGGGATCAAAAGTAGGGTTATCCAAAAAGACTGCAATTTGACAGATCATATATTGGACTTGATCTCTTGCCTCACTAATGTTGCAGCGTTAGAACCCAGAAAAGCTTCAGGAACCATGATGGAAAGAAAAATGACTAGGACACTTTCATAGAATCGTTTTTTAAGATCTCACAATTTTTGGGTAATCCTAAAAAATGTCAAACTTTATGAAGTGAAAGCATTGCTTTTGCGCAATTCCTCACTAAACTCGCAAATAAAGCGAACAAGTGAAAAATCATATCTTTTTAACAGGTTATTATCTGAGCCAGACCGAAATATGTTTTCAAAAAGTGTGGAACTAACATATGTTTTATTTACTCTGAGGTTCAGAGCATCATCATCACCGAATTATAATTCAATTTTATCCTTTATACTTGTACAGGACTAGTACAAACCCTGGTGTTGAGTACTTTATACTTGTACAGGACTAGTACAAACCCTGGTGTTGAGTACTTTATACTTGTACAGGACTAGTACAAACCCTGGTGTTGAGTACTTTATACTTGTACAGGACTAGTACAAACCCTGGTGTTGAGTACTTTATACTTGTACAGGACTAACCCTGGTGTTGAGTACTGTACAAGCAGAGTACACTTATCCACTTCAGGAGAACAGGCAGATTTTCAGGTTTTCTTTTTTAAAGATTTTAAACAAAAAATTCTTTTTTTTTTATCTGTCCGTAAATAGTTTCTTATTCTTATTATTTATAATATGACATTATATTATATACTAATTATTAATGACGAACAGATAATTTGTTGAGAATTTTTTCGTTTTGTTTTGGCGTGATTACATTTGATTTGATGATTTGGTTTGATATGATTTGGATTGATTTGATCTGATTTGATCTGCTTTGATCTGATTTGATCTCATTTGATCTCATTTGATGTGATTTGATCTGATTTGAACTCATTTGATCTGATTTGATCTGATTTGGTCTGATTTAATCTGATTTGATCTGATTTGATCTGATTTGATCTGATTTTAATAATTCACTGCTACAGGGATGTTTACCAACTGGAAAAGATGGATAAGATGGATTTTATCCAGATATCGGAGTTGATTAATAAGTTTAACGCACCTTGGAATCAACCTATCCTAGGAGAGTTTTGAAACCTTCAACCAATACTTGCAAAAAATAGATCTGGACAATTCTGGAAACGTATTTTGAAGGTGTTGTCAACATTAACCACATTTTTGGAACTCCATGATTTTTGGATATTGTTAAAATTAGTGACTGTGGTTTTCATAAATTCTGTTCCTTATATTTATTTCCAAACGCTATAAGTTTGACGAAGGGCCTGAGTCTCTGAAATGAATAGATTGATGCCACCCAGTGGCTACACTGTTTCATCCGATGCTTATTGCAACCTAATGCATCATACACAGCAACTGCATTGTTCGCGGAAGAATATAAATCAAAGAAATTAAGTTTTCGTCACAAACTCAATTTTTCTTATCACTATATCTTTGCAACCCAATTGCGTATACTTTAGATATTTTAAACTATGAGTTGGTCAAATCAAATCTTTGATCCATCAGGTTGCAAAGAAATAATTCTTTTGTGGTAAATTGACTTACACATCTTTTCATTTTTTCTGTAAAGCGAAATAATGTAAACAATGTCTATAGGAAGGGCTAGTATTTCTATTCTATAAATTAGAATTAGAATAATACAAATTAAGTATTCAATAAAATAACCATTGCAGATTTAGTTCAATAATTCTTATTTTTTGTTGTTGCTTTTATACAGGACCATTCAGCAGAATGTAAAAAATAAAATGTACAAATCTATTAAAAGCAATTCTTTCTGTGGTTGCTTACATTCACTACACACTACACATGTAGTTATTTCATTAATTTTCATTTTAACTAGTTAACTAATAAAATATCTGTCAATTCCATTTTTCTTCCTGAAATTTTTCGTTTTTTAAATGTCCTACAGTGAAAATATATGTATATATATATATAGTTAAAACCTCGGTTTGTTTGTTTGTTTGGATGTACGATTATAACATACGACTCCCTTTATCGATTTGCCTCAAATGTTGATTGGGGAACTCGGGCATGTTCTTGGCTTAGTTTTTAGATTCTTAGTTGAGTGTGTCCACTTCTATATAGGGAAAAATCGCTATAATCGCAATTTACGACCAAGCGCGGGTAAACGGTGTGAGTAACTATGAGTTACGCTGGGTTATCAGACTAATATTTATAAAATATTAGGGGATACTTATTAAGCAGTGATTTGATATAATTTATAATTTGTCCCTTAGATCTCTCAAAATTAACAAATGCTCCTGTTTCCTCCTATTGTAGGGGTAAAATGATATTTAGCCTGTTTTGTTTAATTAGTTTCAATCTTATAACAGAGCCTGCGGTTTCTGCTAATATCAGGCACCAATAAAAACAATAAAATGTTCTGTAATTTATGCAGTTTTTTGCATACTTTTGGTATTTTCGTTACAACATATGATTTTATTGGTTGTTGGTTAAAGTACCGAATGCCAGGATTCCTTGGATTTTATTTACTCAGCTCTACTCTACGGGGACGCATCATGGCCAATCCGTATTCTAGACTCTACGGGAAGACCTCAATCCGGACTTGGGTAATATTTATGTAATAATAAAAAGAAATGTTAATCCCCCCACATACCCTCAGATTAACCTATATTGTTGTCAACTTAACTCTAAGTTTCAAATTGTTAGATTATAAATACAGAGCTGAAAACTTTGGAATGATTGATTGGATATCAAGATTAATGCTTAAACACCTGGTTTACTAAACCCGGGATTATTTTAATATGCATTCGATATCCAAGAAAGAAGTATAAAATTCAACCAATCAGCGTACCATGTTAAGATGTACTCTTAACTTTTGAAAAAATCGGTTTTTTTCTGGTCTTAATTGTGTCATATCAATTGAACTAAACATCGATTAAATAAATGTAAGTTTTGGATTAATGTTTGTTAAGACTCGTTTAAAATGATGATAGCCCTAAAATGTCATAAAATATATTAACATGATTAAATTTATATTTTCCTAAATGCTCTAAAGGCCGGCTTATGAACAGCTGACTTTAATTCAATCGGATATTAGTTTAATCGATATAGTATTGTATCTGTAATTGTTATTAAACGTAACTATTATACAGTAGGGATATCCAAAAAAAAGGATTAAGAATGAAATCAAAAGTGTGTACATTGGATACTCAGCGATCAGGATTAAGGATATCTCATTCTAAAGTTTTCAGCTCAGGGAAGTTTTCAAAATTCTAATGATTCTGCGCAAGGGAAGGGAATGTTTCCGGTTTCCTAAAAACTGTGTGAACGAATAATGTACTCAATGTATTCAACCGAGTTTTTGTTGCACAAAGTCAAGTTTTTGCGCAATAAATCAGCAAAATTTGTCCGGCCATAATCTGTTTCGACAATTAAATTAAGAAACATCAAGATATTTGATGTGCTCACAACTAATCTTTACTTTATTAAAGGGAGTTTTCGCGAAAAATGAAAGGGGGTATAGGCTTAAGGCGATAAAAAAGCGCTTTTGATCGCTAATAATCTTACTTCTATCTGTTGTGTCTATAAGGAGAAAATTGTTAAAAACGACTCACACCGAAAAACGTAGTGTCCATTCAAATTCAGAAAGATGCAATATTCAACTCGGTTCGTAAACGAATCAATTTAATTCCAAACAAATCATTCAGATATTACAAACAATAGTCATCGATTATTTTTCGACGCATTCGTAAATAGTTCATATTTCATAATATTTTGTATTTTTCATGATCTGAGAGTTACTTTTGAAAACATTTATTCCTGTTTCGAGGATTTTTGATAATGAAGACGAAATTTTCATATTTTCCAGGAATGTTCGAAAATCTAGCGCTAGCGAAAATATTCAAAAAAAAAAAAAATCAAAAAAAAAATTTAAAAATCCATTACTATAGCAAAAAGCATCAAATAGCGTTAATACAACTGAACTTTGCGCTGGAATTCTTGAAATCGGCTTTTTCTCCGCTCATAAATATTATAGATATCTTTGAAAAGTAAGACGCCAATGAATAGCTAATGTGCTATTTAGTTTATCATAAAATAATAAGGAAATGGTGAAGAGCAAAAAGTACAAAATTACTATTTCAAGATAGACAAAGCTTTTAGGTTAGGGCTTAAACATAAAAATATTAAGTTTAAAAAGTTGCATTGGCATTTATATTTTTTACGGGTTTATTCTCTCAACTGCGCAAAATAGATCTTGTTTAATTTTCATTCTTTTCACCCAGATCTTAAAAATCATTTTCACCCCTCCCCCGGGACCTAGTTTTTAAAAATATACACCCCTGAATTGCGATGTGAACAGCTCAACGCATTGTTTATAAGTGTACTTTGTAGGTTTATACAGGGTGTCCCACCAAACATCACAGTTGGTGAATAGTTTAAATTGTCTTCTTCCATAGTTTGTTAAGTTATTTGATACTAAAGAGACTAACAACATTTTTTATATGACAGTTATATTATAGTAAAATTGATATATATAAGTTAAACAATTTTTAAAGAAATCAGTTAATCAATTTTTAAAGAAATAAACTGCAAAAAAAAATGTAATATCTAATTCAGTATGTGGAAGAAGACATTCAAAACCATTCACCAACTGTCATGTTTCGTGGGACACCCTGTATTATAATTCATAACCCACCAGCTATATTTTTCATTAAAAAGTTCAGTGTTTACAGAAAGTAGTATAATATCTTGTGTCTGTGTGTCTGTTTTTATGTCCAAGCTCCTTGGCCGATTTGCCTCAAATTTTGATTGGGATACTCGGTAGAAAAACGGTGAATGTTCTTTGCCTTATGTAAAGATTCTAAGTTGAGTAGGTTGATTTTATAAGGAAATTTTATGTCCAGACAAAGCTGGGTTTCCAACAAGCTAGTTCCGTTGGAATTTTTAAGTGNGGGGGGGGGGGGGGGCTTTTGTTTTTATTGCTGGAGTGTGATAGGCAATTAATTGGTGTCGGTTTGTTAATACTTTTAAATATTTGGATTTGAATAAGGTTTAACAAATTTAAAAATTATTTAATTTGCTTTCTTGCACTTTGGTTAGTTTTTCTTTATATTTTTGCTTTTAGTCGTCAATGAAATGAAGACAATTTATTATTTCAACTTTGAATTTTACCGATCTTTCAAACAGCAGAGGCACATAAACATGCTAACAGAGATAATTTGTGTAAACGTGTAAACTTGTAATTTTAAAACTGAAATTGTTGGGGATCAAAGCATTACTAATTAAAAGTCGTCTTCATTGTAATGATATACTCGTTGACCACTGCTGGAAATTTTGTTTGCATATTTTAATAAACTAGGTTGGTGCCCATCTTCTATTGCAGTTGTGAACATTTTCTCTTTGTATATATTGTAAAACATTAATAAAAAGAAGTTCACGGATTCTATTAAAAAATGTTGTGAATTTTGAATATTTAATAAAAATCGAATTATGTTGGAGGCTAATTTTTTAGTTTTGATCATCCATATCTTCCCTGGGGTCATGTGAGGTCCCACAAAAAATGTTGGCCCATTTTGACGTTTAGTGGACACAAACAAACAGACAACAACCCAGGCAGACAAGCAAAGTATATAAATAAAAGTTATATTATTGTTTTCAAATGTTTGAACCATATTTTGTGGTGTCTTTGAAAAGACCATTTACCTTGCAAGTCTTGGAATTTGAACCAAGTTATTTCCATCACTATATACTTCTGGCCAAAGCTCAGAAAGTTAGGATCCATATCCTTTTTAATGTGAGATGTTTTAAATGAATAACTTTTTTTTTATAAAATGTGAAGCAATTTTAATTTAGTTATGATTTGGGGGAAAAATTTCATTGGTCGGTTTTTATTCTGTGTATTTTTTTAGTGATGGAAATTTCTTTTGGCTGGGTCGGTTCTCAGAATGTGAATCAATCCATCAGCTTCCCAACGGAACAACATATAGTTTGGCACAGCTTGGTATTCAAGTCAGGTATATTATGACTTGTATAACTGACCCTTAAATCATTAATATTTATTTCAAATTTTTAAGGAACTGTTTAAGGTTTAATATTTTTTTTTTTTCTTTTCAATCAAAAACACATGATAATGCTCTTATTACTAAAGCATTAAGCCTAAAGGAATTCAATAAAAAAATGTTTAAAAATGTACTTTAAGGTAAAAAGATATTTCCTGTTTTATAATTCAGAAAAATTTTAGTAGAACGTGTTTTTTATCTTGATCTGACAAAATTTTGATTCAAATATGTAAGAAACAGAGGGTCACTTAGAACTACGTAAACAGTCCCTTTAATATGTTTTTTCTTCCTTCCAATTTTAAATGAATTTGTACAGGACCAACGCGAGCTCTGTAAATCTGGAGATAAAGCAAGGAATTTGTACACCATCAACATGTTTTAAAGATCTCAGGTATGCAACTAGATATGTGTACACTCTTCAAGGGTTACCATAAAGGCTGAACAATCAGAGACACCGGACGAAATCAATTCAGGGTTCCCTTAAGATGTAAACGTGTTTACTCAATCATTTAAAAGGTCATTAAAAGACTGTATTTCAGGCAAGACCTGAAATCTTCAGACCGTTATTAAAAGAGTTCAAGGTCATCCCTCATTGAAGTCTCGTCCTTGGCAGATATTTCTGTATGATGCTAGACCTTTTCCTAGTAATGTTTTAAGAAAATTGTAGAAGAGATATCTTATTGATGATAATAAAACAATATACTAAATCATTTTGTAGATTTTCCAGTTTTAAGTGAATTTTCAAAAATCAAAAAAATTTGGAAAGGTACATGGTCATGAAAAGGGACCAATAAAGTTTTAACATTGATTTGGGCTATAGTGTCTGATTGACATTGATAGCTCATGAGGTTGTGTTTAGAGCATTGAATCGAATTTGGCTTGAAAGAGAGCTTGCGTCCTTGTTGAATTATACGAGCGGAGGTTGTACCTAGATAATTAATATAGACCAATACGGCTTGTGTACAAGCCTGAGAGTTTGTCCTATATCTAATGGATGCTTGTGTCCTTGTGAGACATTTAGAGCCGGGCCTGGTTGAGTAAAAATGTAAGCTTGAGTCCTATATTATTGGATACTTGTGTTTCTGTGTGGCATTAAGAGCCAGTCCTGTTTGATTGTGTTAACTGTCAGACCTGGATAGATACGTCTCGAGTAAATTGTCGCGGAGTAGATTTTTGCTACATACCAACGAGAAGACTGAAAAATGCCAACCAGATGTTTTTTTCACGTATTTGCTTCTAGAATTTACCTTTCGTTCGTTAAATTTGAAATTTTAGTTGTTTTTATCAAGTTTATGTGAGGTATCTCGTTCAGAAGTATTTTTGTTTCTGATAAAGAATGTAATATTGTCTTTATTAAAATGTTTTGTATTTAGGAATGTTCTAATAGAATTTGTTTATCAAGTTGAGGCATATCTTTATAAAATAAACATTACAAACATCAGCGTAAACATTGGGAAAATCAGGTAAATTTTTTAAAGAAACTATCTTAAAAGAATTGTTTAAAGCTTGAAAGGATCGCCCGGTGTTGCCCAGGTTGTATAATTATTTATAGTTTCTCCAGCCGTTTACCCGCGTTTGGTATCAAGCTGAAGTGCCCGGCAAATATATATACATGTAAGCAAAAAGCTTTATTATAAAGATATTAGACTTTCATTTTCTTGTCATATTTTCTTAATATTAATATTAATTTTAATATTAATTTAAATATTATATTATTTTTATTTTACAATATTAATTTTCTTAATATTTTCTTTCTTAATCGAGTTTAACTCATCCTCCTTTTAAGTAGATTTTGCAATATTTCTTTGGTCAATCCTTCGGATTCGTTTTCGTGAAATAATTTACTAAAATTTTACACTTAAATACTGAGATTAATCATTTAACCCATTAAACAAGTTCACAACTCAGTAATTATTGTAAATACTAAATTTATATTGTGTGTTTAGCAAGATATCTGAAGGTCCAAATGTTTGGACGGATGCAGATGGTGTATCTCGTCTGTGCTGCCTGCTTTTCTTTATCTTGCTTGTTCTAGTCTCAACCACTCTGGATCTTATAGATACATACATACCTTCTCCGCCACAAACAGATCANGATGTCATATTTTTGGGTCATTTTTGAACAGAGGTATTGAATTTGAGAGGATATACAAGAATCTGAATTTTTTTTAATGGTATTTTATATTTGGATACTCTTAAAAGTTGCATTCAGAAAATGTCTAGATTTGTTGGGTGCCAGTTTCACTTTAGTGAGGCCAGATTGAATGAATAGCGAGAAGTGTTGAACTGCATAGACAGCGTAGAACTGTTTCTCTTGTGTACGGTTTAAGTTGCAATGTATTGATTAAACTATGTCTTAGCGGTTTAATTGCTTCTCACTTTTCATTAAATTTGGTTCTTGGCTAGCTCAGTCATGAGTTAAACAAAATTAATTCAATTTATCATTAATGACGAATCTCATTATGATTTTGAATGGCTCCCTGAACCCTAGTTTATCAGGAGTCTACAGATCAACAGGAATATGACGAGGACAGTATCCACGTCCTCCAGTCTGATGCAGAATCACAAAGGTTGCAATTTTTTGTTTGATCTTTATTTCTAACCAAATAATTCACTAAGTTTTGGGGGTTTTGTTTCATCTTTATTTCAAGCTTTAGTTAATATTTACAAAAATTGGGTTTCTTCTTAATTTTATGTCGCAAGCACTTCAGAAGTTTTCGTTCCAAATACTGTAACTGTGTTTGTTTAAACCATAGCTTTATCATGATAAATCCAATTTTAAATTTGTGAAAATTAAAAATGTTTTTCCCGGGTAGAATCTTAGAGTCTGAAACCTAGTCTTAGACGCCGGGCCGACCTCCTCAGACCCTTTGGGTGGAAAACAGCTTGTCTCGACAGCTTGCAGATGTAGACATATGGCGCCAAAGTAATAAATCTTGAGGGAGATAATGGCCCCCTGCCGTGTCAGAAACCCGACACCCATCCGTTTTGAGGAGAGACGGATTCAGGGTCTTTTCGGTCTAAAAACGACTCTCTTATTATTACTAAAATAGAGTCGGGCCGGCGCCCGTTTTTTGGGTCGTGCGGGTCGTTTTCAGACTCTAAAACAGCGTCGCTTGTTCTATGCGGGTTCTACACTAAAATTGAATTTGTGATTACTGTTAATGCTGTACAAATGGGTCTAAACAAAAAACGAACGACCCAAACAAAATCAAGACAATAAAGAAAATTAAGACAAATTGTCCAAAATTCATAATATTAAGACCTTGATTCTAATTTCAGAAGTGTCGATTTGGAGTCATTTCCTATTCTTAACTTTGAGACTTTGCAATTGATGATTCCGTATAACAGGTCTGAGTAAATATTTTTGAAATAAAATTAACTAAGCTTGCTCGTCCTGGCAATCAAATTCATGTCCAAGGGTTTCCTAAATGGCAACCATTTTTTCCTATTTCTTTTAAAAAGTAGTGTAAAGTTTTGTGGATTTTTTTGTTATTGAATTTTTTAGATTTCTTTTAAATTTTTGAAAAAAATCTAAATTTTGTTTGGTTTATGTGAAGAAACATGGGCTTAATTGGTTCGGCCATTATGCTGTTTATTTAGAAACAACTCAAGAAACATCAAGACAGGCGAAATATATATAAAGATTGTACAATTAAGCTGAAAATTTGAAGAGATATGAAATAAATAAACACATTTTTAGCTTAGAAGATGTTTCCAATACTAACGAGGATGATGATGTAGAAGAAGATGTATCTGAGAGGAGTGATATCTATCTCATCAGAAACCAGGAAACAACAAATATTACTTATGCGGAGCAACTAGCTTTCTGCGACAAAAGATTGTTCATCTTTTTTGTAAATACACGTACAAATCCATTTTTCTGCTCTAAAGATAATCAACTAAATATCAATGGGGTTTTTGACAGAAATTGTTTTTATAGTTTCTTTCCGTACATCTAATTAGTAAATATCTATGCAATAACGTGTTAAATCTTGAATTAGATGAGTATCCATTATAGTTTTATATTTTTTCTTAATTCAACGAACTTTACATTAAATCCAGTTATTCTTGCAGAAACTTTCTTTTAAATTTCGACTTTTTTTGAAAGATTAGCTTGGTTCTGAATTTTAATAGTGGAGACTATTTTCAAAAAGTTAATAAACCCTTTAAATGTTTTTAATCACCATTTTATTTAAAGTTATTTCTTGTTAGGAACCTAGACTACCAACTATTCTGGTTCAGGACTGGGATATTGAATCAGGAACCAAATTTTAAAAAAATTGAGCTAGGTCGCTGAACTACTTAACACCGGTTCAAATACTGATTCACTGATTTAAAGTTTAAGATGCATGATTTGAACCAGTAGTAGGTAGTTCAGTGACCTATTTTGTTCATTAAATTTGGTTCGAGGAACAGGCGACCAAGTACAGATTACCAGCGGCAGCCTAGTTCTAGGTTAGTCCTATTTTCTTCATAATAGTTCTATTTAAATTCACTGTTATTTGAACTCTCCATTCATTATTAATCACTGCAATTTGAACCCAAGGAATAGTTTGAAAGTTTTTTTTTACGCTTTATATTTTAAGATCATTAAACATTTTTTAATTGTTCTGAAAAATGGTTTTAAAATTCCATTTAGTAAAATATATTATATTCAGTTTTAGCATTTTGGGGAAATGCTCAAATTTTGGTGTAACATTATCAACAAATCTACAATTTTAAATGTTTTTTAGTCTTTTCCAACCTAATTCTTTCGATATCAAACCAATAAAATTAAAAGCTTCAAGTTCTTTCATGATTTTTAATGACAAAAAATCAGCTTAATTCGTACCGTATCTTTTTGTGGTTAATCTTAAAAATTACTTAAAATTTTAAACTTTTAAATCAATAATGATATTGGTTTAGCTAGGTCAGAGTTAGCAAATTGATAGCTTTTAAAATGATTAAGCATAGAAATAAGCCAGTTTTGGCCTGCAAGAAACCCTAAATATAAGTAAAGAGACTAAACAAATTCCTTATAGTCGTCTCTGAAATCTCATTCTTTGTAGGTAACTCTATTGCAAAACAAATTCTGTCTTTCAGAAGGGGCTAGTGAGGAGATGAAAGTTAGCAGTAGTGAAACTTTGTGTCAAACAGAAGCAACTAATCCTGAAGAATCAAGTAAGCTTGAAGATCAAGAAATTATAGTTGAAGATATTCAAGTGATCGATGAGGATGATGCTGAACCTGAAAGTGCTGAAGAAATGAATCTTGAAGATCAGAAATATGCTGATGATAATATTGTCAAAACTAAAAGTAAGTTCTGATTTTTTCTTCTAAAGGAATTGAAGTTTTCCATCCAAACTCTGATATTTTAATGCCTCTATCTTTGCAACCCAAAGTCATAGACCTTAGATATTTCATACTATTAACTCTGTTATATCAAGTAATCTAAGCTTGAAATATCAAAGGTTGCAAAGATAAAGGGAATGGAATATTCAAGTTTGTGGCAAAGACTAAACTCCTTTATAGATTATCACTGAATATTCATAAACTAATTGAAATCTTTACTTATCGTGAAACAGATCAAAATTCATCAAATTCCAATCGGAAATCATTTTTTTTTTTAGATGAAACTCGAGTTAAAAGTAAAGAGGATTCTGCGAAAACTAGTTTAAAAGATGAAAAAGAAAAAAGAGAAAAATATGAATCAGAAAAAGTTTTCTCATCTTTGGATAGTTTACCAGGTCAGAAATATATAACGTAGCAATCTCTGTTTGTCCGTCTGTATTGTGTATGTCCAATAATAACTCATGAATCCTTTGACCGATTTGCCTCACAGTTTAATAGGGGAACTTGGTTAGAACTTTTAAAAATACTGAACTACGTTAACTGACTTTTTTATTGGAATACCTAAGCTAAAGCTTAAGCAAAGCTGGGTTCCAAAACTAGTATGATATAATCCTACCAAATGTTTAGAAATTTTATAATTTTTGCATTTACAACGGGGGGGGGGGGG
>NW_019396860.1:161881-186899 GCF_000591075.1 Eurytemora carolleeae | reverse complement strand
CAAAGGTTAATAATGAATGATTATGAGACTGAAAGAAATGAAAGGAGGCAGATGGTTCTGCTGGGAATGGTTGAATCTGAATATGGGCTGGATTATGTGGATGGAGAAGATCCAGGTAATGAATCTGAATACGTGCTGGACTATATATATATTGATGGAGAAGGCCAGGTAATGAATCTGAATATTGGCTGTATTAGGTTGATTGAGAAGTTCCAGGTATAAATAATCAGAGCTGACAACTTTAGAATTGTATCCTGATTGCTTTATTTGAATATCCAATGAGGACACTTTTAACGTCCCCCTTAATCCGCTCTTTTTCACTTTTTTTTGGGTATCTGTAATTTGTTTGACCAGTGAGACTCCACGCATTAAGTGGTGCGCAAAATTTCAAATTTCCCGGCTTTTCTGATTGACTGTTCCAGTTTCTCCAGACGCCACTTGGATTGGTTTTGTTCATTCAAACTTAAGATTAAATTTATCTTGAAATTAACAGATTCAGAAAGAGAAGAACAAGCATTGATCTCGATATCCACAATTGTTAAGTTTTCAGCTCAGAGGTCGGAACCTTTATCAGGGAATAATTTTAACCAGAAAACACAATGAAGACTCTTAATTTGAAGCAATGATGGGATGCCCGTTGATCTGTGTTCATAAATATAAATAGTTTGTATAACTGTAACTTTCAAAGATATCCAATTCAGGATTTAACTTAATCCGCAAAGACTCAAAAAAGATGCTGATAGTGGTGTCGAAAGGGATTAACACTAACAAAATTTCCGATCTCAGAATATTCCATTAAAACAACACTTTTTTCAACATTTTCTTTTATTTACTTTTAACACTTTTTGTTGCATTGTACTTTTTGAATATTTTTTAGTTTTAGGCCCATTTATTTAGTTTAAGTTCTACTAATTATTTAGTTTTAGGCCTATTTATTTTGTTTAAGTTCTACTATTTATTTAATTTCAGGCCCATTTATTTAGTTTAAGTTCTACTATTTATTTAGTTTTAGGCCCATCTATTTAGTTTAATTGTCCCATTCAGATCAGAAATATTCGAAAAAAGAGTATATTTTTTCGCTTCCAAAGAATGGAAGTCCCTTTTTACAGAACCCATTGAAAAAGTCATACAGTTTACAAGCAATAAGGTCAAGTGCTTTATTCTTGATTTAGTAAGGTCATCTCAATATTGAATATTGGATTCTGATAAAAGGACCTCCCTGAAAGCATGATTTGATTTGATTTGATGATATATTTGTTCTTTATAGAAAAATTCGTAATTACCTGAAATTAATAAACTGGGAAATATGTTTTCTTTTTCCTAGTTTTCTCGACAAAAGGGGGATGGAGAAGTAGAACGGATGGCTTATCAGGGATAAAGTTGAATATTTGAACGTAATAGAAATCATGTTTATTCAATATTCAATTATTTTTGAAATGTATTTGATTAATTTCTCTAGTATTCCATATTCAATTTACATGTTATAGAGGAGATGGTGGAATCTTTATATCAAAACCAAATAAAGTTAGGTAAGCAAATTGATGGGGGGGGGGAGGTGGTGAGAAAAAAAATTCAATATTAAAAAAATGTATATCTGAACTAAATTCTAGTTTTACTAGCAAAAAATAGACAAACCACATTTTGGAAAGACCACGATTGCGGTTATTCTGACAAAGTGAACCTCTAGGTTGCTTTTACGACCAATTTTAATATGCCAAACATATTAACTTCTTTACATATTGGAAATTTATAACTTCTTGGTTCTATTTAAAAGCTCTTCAGAATCAGGAGGTTTGATTTAACGCATAAAATAAAAAATAAAACTTATATAACTAGAATTAAACTAAAATTAGAAAATAAAATATTCAATCTTATTGTGTGCAAACAACAAACCTCCCTGGCTGTTGAGTGGTTGATATAAATTTTGGTTTTGATAATATTTTTAGCTCAGTTTGTATATCAAATAATCAATGGCCAGTTAGTATTAACTTTAGTATTAACTAGTACACATACCACAATAATATTGCTTAATCATTCTACAATTGTGACATTAATCTAAAAGGAGGCTTTTTAGTTTTAGTTATGGTTTTTTTTATTTCTAATCTCTTTGTCGTATAGCTTTACAGGGGCGGCTTATTAAATTTTCCAGGGTGGGGGTTGAATAATTTGCAAAGGAATTGAGTTTTGTCACAAACTCTGATTTTCTTATTCCTACATCTTTGCATTCTAATGTTGTAGACATTTGACATTTCAAACTATGACTTCTGTTAGATCAATAATATAAGTTTGAAATATCAAAGGTTTATGACATAGGGTTCATAAGATATAGGGATTAAAAAATCAGAATTTGTGGCAAGGACTCAATTCCTTTTGCGTCATAATTTGTTAACCCCATTGGCCAAAAATATCCCCCTTGAAATATTTAAATGTGTTCATTAATATGTCATACAGGGGGGTGCAATGGTCCTTTTTCATATCTCCCTGCAAGAAAATGTAAACTTTAACTTAACATAACATCAAAGGGGGGCAAATCACCCCCGAATGGTTACTCCCCCCCCCCATAATATTCTTTGTTCCTTTTTATGTTTTCTATAAAATATCTGTGTTGATGTTAAGACGCTAGTGCTTGTGAGATTGAAGAAGCAGGGAAGGATTATGCTGATTCTACGGAACACAAGAGTAAAACTCTAAGTTTGAGGTAAATATAGATTATGTAGATTCTACCGAACTAAAGAGTAGAATTTTTAGCTTAAGATAAATATAGATTATGCAGATTCTGGGGAATTAATCATTTCTTATCATTATTATATTAAATTTCTTACAGCCTGTGTTTAGTCTTAAACAGTAAATAAAATTATCTGTCTTCTTCACCATGTTTGATTATTCACAAAATCTGTTCTATAGATTTCCTGGAATCTTTATTAAACAGACAATATTTTAAGAGTTTGAAGATATCTGCAAAAGAGGGGGCAGGGGAAGTCACTTCTACAAGAGTTGAACTCTAAGCTATAATGTTAATATAATAAAGCTCTTCGCTGATATTATATATATATAAATATATACGTTAGCTATAGCTAGGGTTTTTCAATCGTTTTCAAAAACTATCGTTTCATTTTTGGAAAAAAACTATCGTTTTGAAAAACGTCCAACTCGTTTTGAACTTTTATAAAACGAATAACGATCTTTTTGAAAACGATCTTTTTATAAAACGATTTGCGACCGTTTTTTACGATTGTTTTTTTAAATATGATCGTTTAAAAAAAAATTTTCGCAATCATGTTAACGATCGTTAACAAAGGGTTGTCGTTAACGATCGTTTACGGTTTCGAATATGTACATAAAAATTGTCGTTTTTGGAAACACGATCGTTTAAAAAAAATTAAATGCAACTTTATTGAATGTCGTTTACGAAACGATCGTTAACGAAACGACGAGTTTTTAAAAGCGTTCGTGTTTGAAAACGATTGTTTTAAAACGACCATCGTTTTTAAAAACGGATCGTTTCGTTTTTGATTTTTTGTTTTTATAACGAAAATATCGTTTCAAAATGAAAACGTTAACATCCCTAGCTATAGCTGGCTAAACGATTTGACTAAAATTGGCTGACATTGTTTATGAAACCCATGGATATTGGATACCTTGGGGATAACATAGGCTAAAAAAATCGAAATATATTTTTCAAAAAAGAAAAAAAAGAAATTTTTTTCAAATGTTCTTTAAAATTTGACAGACAACGCCGGGCATTTCAGCTAGTATTAAGATACTTCTCTCTGATACTGCAGTACAAAGGTTTGTAAACAATTTTCAATTTTTTTTAAGGAACTGTATCCTCTCCTTTTCAGCTATTCGCAACTTCAGGTTATTCTTTGTAAATTTGTTATTATTGTTATTGTTGTTACTTTTGGTACGTTTGATGGTTGGTTGTTATTACTATCCGTATTTTGTTAAGATTGAATTTATATTTTTTATTTTGTAACAAATGTTTGTTATCATTATTATTGTTATTTTTAATTTTTTGCTTTGTGATCCATGTTATTGTTAAAACTCTTATTGTTAAAATTGTTTTTGTTTTTTTATATATTATTTTTGTTCTAAATTATTGTTTTTTTACAATTGAAATTTGTTATTATTTTGTTTGATTTTAAGTGTTGCTTTTCAATCCAACATTGCTGAAAGGGTTAACGGAATTTTGTTTTAAGAAACGTTTAACAAATATTTAGAATTACATATCGACACTCGTCAGATTCAAACTAGCTTTGTGTTGATCATAGGCCAGATTTAATAAATTGACAAAATTAGTTCAACTGGCTTTTCATGTGTCCACACTTCCGAATTATTTAATTTTTTAACACTCAGTTACTTTCCGATATTCATTAACTCTTCCTTTCAGATCAAAAGTTTAATATACAGGGTTACCCACAAAGAGTGAGGCTGTAGAGACGACTGTACGGAATTTGTATAGTCTGTTTCCTTATAATCATGATTCCCTGCAGCAGTAAATTTGGTTCTTTCTTTGCTAGATCATTTGAAGACTATTAAACATTAAAGACTTAATTTAACCTCAGATTCTTAATATTTTAACAGTTTTGTTCGTTTATACAGTGTCGTACTTTGTGGATAGCCCTATCGGATGTATTTTAGGAAAATAGTAAATATTGACGAGAGCTCCGAGGATTTGAATTTTCTGCACGGAATGCGGTTTCTCAGGGATACAAGATTATTTTATCTGAATATATCTTTAACATTTTTAGGACAGAGAGACACATTAAACAGTTGAATTGGACGGCGACTTTAAGACCCATAGAAATACGGCAATTGATTTTCAACAAAGTGTTAAATTATTCGGTTTATGACCACATAAAATGCGACATAAGATCTTAACATTCTTTCTTTTATCTTAATTGTTTAAAGCTTTTTGTAAACTGTATTAAATCAACAATAGTATTTACTTCTGTCAGACACAAAAATAAATATTTTTATTAGAATTTGGAACCTTGTGTTGGACATACAATATTTGCTTGCTATTCTTGAGAAACAAGTGAATTCAGTTTGTTTAGCACAAAAACGCGGATTTCTCGGCCACGATGAGTAGACTAAGGTTTAACGTTGTGAATCGGACATGCCATGAAGGGACACTTGAAAATTGAAAATGCATGCTTTGCAGACGGTACTACATTTGTATAAGAAATATTCAGAATAGAAGAAACCAGAGGACGTCCTAAGGGCGTCATGGGGACGTCAATAATTACCAGTGCAACGTCCGGCGACGCCATATTTTAGGTGTTGAGGACGTTTAACGCACAGCTTCTTACGTCCTCACGATCAAACTTTCGAAGTCGAAATGATGTCACTTTGGACGTCCAAATGACCAAACTTAGGTTAGATCTCCTGACATACCTCAACCAATCTCGACCAACATGGATTGGTCAGGTTAAGACCAGTATGAAACCAGTTAGGTTATACGACCTAACCCGACCTCACCTGACCAAACACGACCTAAGGGGACTGGTCATATTGCGACCAGTTTGGTAATCTGACGTAACCCGACCTAACCCAACCTATCTCGACCTAATGGGACTGGTCGCGCGATGTCGCTGGTTTCTATGGAATTGTATACGCAGTAATTGTACATTAGACAAACATTTCTTATACAAATGGTTATGGAGTACCGTCTGCAAAGCATGTATAATCATATGGTAGGGCGGGCCACGTCAGTTGTATCTCCCTTCTATTTCATACTCCTTGGTCGGATTAGTTGAGTATCAAAGGTTAATAATACTTGTATCCCTGTACACTGTTCAGTATGACCTGGGTTATACTTGGACATACTTTCTTTTTCTCTCTACCCTATCTAGATAATCTTAAGGTACAAATATATCAGAGGTTGAAAAGTTTTTATGTTCTGTTAGAATCCATTTATATATTTAGATTATCCCGAAACCTCTGTGCTTTCTTGTACTTTTGCCATAAATTTTAGTTTTTTCCCGAAATAGCTCACTTTAACAAAGAAGACATTTAAATATTTTGCAGGATTTCAGGATCCATTCAAGGATAAATGTATGAACGGGAAAAGTAATTATAAATTGAAATCATTATTAATCAATGCAAGCTACAATTGATACAATGTTTATAAATGAAAAGATTATCAGAATATATTAATTTTGTCGATTTTAACCATGAAACACAAGTAGGGTTTCCACGAAATGGCTAAATCTTTTGCGCTATTTTCGCGCAAATTTTGTTTGTTGCGAATTTTTGCGCTATTTTTGCGCATGAAACAATGAGTTTTGCGCGGTTTTACTCAATTTTTTTTTGCCCAATTTGCGCAAAACCGGAAATATTTTTTGCGAAAGTTGCGCATGAAAAAAATTTTTAGTAACCGCAAGTTTTACGCAAAATGTAACTTTTTAGGCAAATTGTCAAAAATTGATATTCTAAGATTAGAATTAAACAACTGAAGATTTTTTCCATACATAAAAAAATATTAACATACTAGTATGATAACAATTAAACTACACTTCCAGTTACAATAAGTTTAAATTAAGGGACCAAAATTAATAAAATAGAAATTAGAGAGTGTGAAACTTGGCCATATTTTAATCCTATTAAATAATTTTAAGTGAACCTTAAAAGCTTTGCCTAATCAAGTATATTCTTAAATTTGTTTAATCAAATTTCTGAAATCTTTTTAATCTCATATAAATTAATACAAGAAAGTAACCAATGCCTGAAGAATCCACTTTTAGTAAATATGCATGTCCAAAACTAAATTGTGAGATTTGAACTCTTCTTAACTGTCATTGGTCAATTATGTAAAAGTGACCAATAGGAAGAAACACACAACGTCACCAACCCTCTGATTTTCCCGAAATTGCGGAATTGCGCAAAACTCTAGTTGCGGAATTGGGCAAAACTTGAGTTTCGCAAAAGCGAAATAGGGCAATTTTGCGCAAAATGACTTTTGCGAATGATTGCGCAAATTGCTGTTTTTTTCGCGCAAAACTGATGCGCAAAGAAAGAAAAATTTTGCATTTTGTTCCGCAAAGATTGCGCAAATGTTTTGCGAATGGAAACCCTAAACACAAGACAAATGTATTTAAGGAGGAGTATTGTGGCAAAATACCCCACCATGGGCCACAAGCACATTAAAAAAAGATTCCACTCAATGTTTTTTATTTCAGCCATTGTTTGACGAGGCAAAGAGCTCCTTGAGTTTTCAGGCAGTTCTTCAGGGAACCTTTGCTGTTGATACTTTCTTCTTCATCAGGAAGCTAGAAATATTCAGGATTTTGTCCAGCGCTTAGGATCTGGATCCATTGGATCTGCTACATTTTGGATTCCTGGATCCGATCCGCTAAAATATGTTGATCCACGGATCCGGATCCGACTGTCAAAAATATTAAGTAAAACCAAAATCTGAACTGTTAAACCAAGAGATTTTTTCAAATTTCCTTACATCTGAATGGTTAATCCATTTTTTTCATTATGGAAACGCATCAAAATTAAATGTATCATGCACTAATTTTGTTAAAAATATTCATTTGTTAAAAATTAATTTCAAATATTTATAGGCTAGTAAATAATGGTGAAACAAATAAAATTACGTTTAATGTATGCCGCATGATCCTATTTAAAAGTTTCCACTCCCAAATTCTGTGAAATTTTTAACCAGAAAATTCTAACTGTCTATACTCAAGGCTTAAATTCTTCTAGAAAATTATTGCATTGAAAACTTATTGACATGAACATTTCAAGCATGATAATTGTAAAGTTGGTAAGACCATTAATGCACAATACACAATCATGTCAAGCTTTAATATGCAAATGTTTTGCAGAATGCAGATGGATATATAATCAGATAGAAGTATTCGTATTATTTACCAACTTTAGTCTTGCCATTAATTTATTTTACTTTCATCATACATATATATATATATATATATATTTGAAAGCTGTTGTGTCAAGTGGACTACTGTTTACCTACCTGTTCTTTAACAAGTTGACCAGCAAGCCTGGATCTGTAAACACTGTGATTGGTTGGAGTCAGCTGATCATTCATCGGTTTATTCGAATACTTCCTCCATATCTAGCTCTAGTAGTTCTTCTTGAACCTCTTTCATTCTTCCTTTGCAGGTTTCATCACTTTAATCACTGTGCTTATTAGTTCTGTAGACGTAATTTCATTTTACCCACAATTTAAAGAGTGGCATGTTTGATTCTCAATGATACCCTGATAATAGGATATATGAGAATTCCTTATTTTTCCGAGAAATTATTTCTAATTGCGGTTTCTCCACTTAAGTGACTTGAGGATTTCGATTATGAAGGAAAATTGTCAGAATTTTACACATTTCTGAGAGAACAACGAAAATATTTATTTTTTGTTCCTTAAAGAGCTAGTTTACTAGTTTACATGCCAATCCTTACAGAGAGGGTGACTTGAAATTATATTAAACGTCCCTTTACAGGAGCCTTCTTTTTTCGCCTTCAGTCCCTAACAACTTTTTGGTTAATCATATCTGATATGTTTCGGAAGAAATGCTATAATTTCTATACTTTGATTAATTTGGAGAATGTTTTAACTAAAACCTGATAAGCCTAAGCAACAAAATTGTCAATAATGGGTTAAGGATATTTTATAGTGTATCATTGTACAATATGTTCATAGTATTAACATAAACCACATAATTTCTGAAGGGGTCTTAACTGCTTTAGATCTCCAAAATTGAAAACAAAGAAAGATCAAAATAAGTACTGTACTTAATATATATTTATATATTGTAGTGGACCCCTGTGCCCGAGTAAACCTGGAGTAAACTGTGGAATGTATTGGTGGAGAAATATTCTCAATATTCAGGGAATCTTATATTGGCTCCTTGTCTTGGAGTAGTCACTTGACAGTCAGAATTTCAGTTTTTTTTCTCTCTTTAACTTCTTATTGACATGTATTTCAGATCAGTTATTCGAAAAATTTATACTTTTTTGATATAGTAAAGAATTATAAAATCTTGTTTGAATCTGAAAACACAATCTTTTTTGGGGTTATTCTTGTTGGTTTTGGCCCTTCTTTCAGATTAACGTCAATTGACCCTCCCGTTATAGAGCGGCATGTCTGATTCACACCAGTTCCTTCAAAGATTGTCTGAGCTGGGAACTTTTGATTTCTGGATATTGGGGTTAATGCTTGATCCACTCTTTTTCTTAATCTCGAGATTAATTAATGTTTGTTCTCCTCTTGTTATTAATCTCCAGATTAATTAACTGATCAGCTCTGATCAAGTATAGTTTGGATATCCATTTATTTTTATCTTGAAAACTAGTTATTTTCAAATGTGGTTTCCCTACAAAAGTGACAATGGAGAATTTTTCATAATTCAACACTTTTCAAGCTAGGAAACCGATATAATTATCTTCCACATTTTTTATCAAAATAGGTTTTCAAGGGTAGCGTTACGAATTAGGCTTGCCCGATAAAGTTGGATTATTTGTGTTTCACCTGTTGTAATTTTAAATGAACCTGATGGTTAACATGTTAAACTGTCAAAATATATCCCCACAAAAGAGGCCGTTTAATGAGATATATTACAAATTATAAAATCTATAGGGGCATTTCCTGTTAAAAAGACAATTATTTCTGCTGTTGATTGGCTTATTTGTTGGATCTTTTTGCAACCTTAGAAAATATATACTCCTAGATATTGTTCCAATATAGGGAAACGTTTACCTTTCAACTTCAGAACAGATATTCTTTATTCATATGCAGGGGTAAATAGTTTATTTGAAAAATTAGTACCCTTCCACCTCATGAAAAATCATGTTTATCCCACTAGCTACATAGACATTTTTGCACGAACTGGATAATATTTTTATAAGTTTTATCACTGATATGGTGAAAACATTTTAAAGGAAAATTAATGAATGTTTGTTTATGAAGCATTAAAAAGAGGCAAATTTTCAATTTCTCGGGGCCCTCAAATCTTTTGAATCATTACAGGCCCTCAAGCAATTGGGAAGGAGGTATTTCTAGAAATCTATATCCCTGTTCATAAAATTTACATATTTATGGGTTTCCCGTTCCGTATTCTAGAATTGTTTAGAAGTTCCAATCAACTTTAAACTTGAAGAATCATCTTCAAACTTTTTCAAGAAGGAAGCTCTATATAAACCTTCAAAATTCTCATATAGAGAAAGGCTAGTCAAAATGTTTGAGATAAAGAATTTATGAATAATTATTCAGTTTTTATGACTAAGGAAATTTTTTTAACTATAACCAAGGGTGCTTAAATTTAAGGGGGAAGGGGAAGGAAGACACAGATGATAAAAAGATATTTTCTGGAGCCAATAATATTTTATGTAAACAGAATTTCTTCCATTTCGATGAAATGTGCGCGGCATGGACTTGGTACCTTGCGCTAGATTTTCAATTCTTTGTTTTAACAGTTCCTGTTCTAGTCGTCTTTGTTCTAGTTCCGCCATTAGCTGCGGTAAGTAATTTTCTCTTTTATTCTCCATCTTTTTTGGCTTTAAAAAGTAAATCTGGAATTATTATTGTGTCAACTGGGAACAACAACAAAAAATCTCTTCAGTAAATTGTTCACACGATTTATGCTATTCTTTACCTGTAACCTCCTCAGTCCTCATTCAGACAATTATATCCCAGATTATAATTCTTTTTCACTTTAATCTCGAATTTAGTGTCTCTGATAATCCCACATGTGGCCTGAATCAGACTATAATCGGTTAAAATGTGGACAATTGTACCCTTATTGCTAAAAGTCACAAATGTTAACTACGTTAGACACGGTTTCCCTCTTATTTGTAATCTATGCTTGGATAATATATGGCATCTCTATTTTCTATATCAATCAACCTTTGAAAAAGTTTTCTGCCCTTGTTATTGTAAGTCTTTTCTATGTTTTCATAGATTTTGATTCGATATGGGATATGTGAAATTTTCAAGTGTTCGTAACAAGTTTTAAATTCTGCAGGTTTTAAAGTCCTTGCGTTTTATTTTTACTCCCGTAAGCTTTCTGGATAGGAGAGGGTCCATCTTAAAAACAACGCCTTTAAGGGAGAGACCGACTAAGTAACATATTAGAACATAAGAGTGCAGTATGAAAGAGACAAATTTGACAACAAAGAGACATGTTTGCAGTGTAATATTTCCATGCAAGAACATAATTTTGTGTGTAAAATTTCATCAGAAGGTATGGTCCGCAGAAGAAAGGTTTTATTACAATCATTTAATTACTTGGGCGAAGAATGTTGCAAAAATTCTACACTTGTTGTTTAGGAACATATTTTTCAATAGCAATTTGTGAAGAAATCAATCATTTCCTTATCATCATTATATTGAATTTCTTTTTTTTATTTGTTTGCAGATTCTTCTTAAATTTGTCTACTGTCGACTTTTCGATGAAAACTCCAGGAATCTTACAGAAAACGTTTGTGAAATTACAGAAACCAATATACTTTTTCTCAATCTGTTCAAATTATTGAACAACTAAATTTTTGTCTCACTTACATCAAGGTTATTAAATAATTGTAAAAAGCGACCATCTCGTCCGTAAAATTTCACAAACGAATTTAAACGCTGTTATTTATAAAGTATGCACCAGAAAACTGTCGTAATGCTATCAAATGAATCCTAAAATGTGTCTCTATGATTCTGCACTCTCGATTCAAATATGTTACCTCTCCCTTTAAAATTTTAATCTTTATTAGGTAATCTTGTTTGGTCTGTTGTTGGGTAGTTGGATATCAACCTTCCTGGTGGCAGGACAGTACAATGTATCCCCGGACCTGCTCAACTCTGTCTTCTCCTCAGCTAGCATTGTCTTCGACGTTATGTACGATAAACCTTGGACCAGGGCAGGACCGTATATTGTAGGACTGGTCTCAGGGTATACTTTACATAGGTAGTGTACAAAATGGTTGTAGGGGCGTATTCAAGAATCTTCCCAGAAAGAAATTCAAACTGTTATTCTTTGTGAGGTAGGGGGGGCTTACCACCCATGAGGGGACTTAAAACCCCCGAGAAATCATAGATTTCACTAATCCAGGGATCCGATCCGAAATCTGCCCCCCCCCCTCAAAAAAAAGAATAAAATTAAGGGTAGTCTGAAAATACATTATAGGTTAGAAAAAAAAACATGCTGATTTTTTGTTTAGATTATCCAAATCCGGTTTCCCAATAATGACCTTCTCCAAGCAGCTTGTTTGCTGGCTGGTAAGCACTGTGCTGGCTCTAGGTTTAGTCTATGGTCTGTACGAGGATAAGTTAACCAGCACACAAGCACAGCTTTACTCAACCTTCGCCCGGTCAACCTGGGCGCTAGTGCTAGCCTGGATCAGGTCAGGAAAGATTGCTTATACAGTTATTTTTCGCTGTTTTTTGAAATTTGAAACGAATGTTCGTCTTTGAATCGTTTTTCCAGTTTTTTTAGGAGAAAGATATTGCCAAGTTAAAAAGCAAACTTTAACATAATACAGTTTTGAAATCGTAACATTTTTATTAGATTTTTTTTCATAAACGATCCAAACGATTAACAACACGAATATAAAGTGGTCAGCGTTTAAATCAATACAATGAAGACGACTTTTCTATTTCAGTTTTTTTTCCTTCAAATTACAATTTTACAAGAGAACAACGATTAGCTTTTGTTTGACAGCCTCTTTTTGTTTCCATGTTTATGTGTATCCATGTTGTTTAAAAGCTTGGTAGAAATAAAAAATTAAACTCTAAAGTCGTCTTTATCATATATTTATATGTAAACAACGACGACTGTACCTTTCAGTGTACTGTTGGTTTATGGACCTGGCATAATAAGTCCATTGAAACCAAGCAAATATGATTTGATTTGATTTGACTTTTTTTGTACCTGTGCTGATTTTTCTTAACATTGTCCCCCCTTACCCCCCCCCCCCTCCCCTCCCTAATAGTCTATACGCCCTTGGAAACTATCTACGTTTTCGCAATTCGTCATCTGAGCATAAATGATGAAGAAATCCTTGTTTTCCTATCCGTAAATTGAATTTCCTTTGTGGATTCTCTTTTTTATGTAACTTTCAGATTTATGCTGCAGAAACAATATGGGGTAAATTGTCAGAATTTACCACTTTTTAGAAAGAAAAACGATGATATATCTTCCTTATTGATGCTCAGCTAAAGGAATAAATAATACAGTTGTAAAATTCTTATAATTTGGGGGTGACTAGAAATAACGTTGCCAGTGACTGGGGAAATCTGTCGAAGTTAAGATTTGTTATTTTTCAAAGACCATTATTTTTATTAGTGTAAGTTGCGGATCTGGATTCGGAGGGATTATAAACTGGATTCTCTCTCTCCCCGGCCTCCGACCTCTTTCCAGGTTGACCTACACAGCCTACCTCATTCATCCTCTGATCATGCTCCTCTTCTACTCTAACCTCGAGGTCCCGTACCACGGGAGCATCCTCGGCTACAGCCTCCAATATACAGGGTTTCTGCTGACCTCGTATGGAGCAGCACTTCTTTACTCCCTGGTCTTCGAGGCTCCTTGGATCAACATTCAGAAACTGTTCGGGATCTAGAACCGTCAAGAACCATCGAGCACCATGTAGAACCATCTGGAACCATAGAACCATCTAGAACCATTTAGAACCATCTAGAACTATTTAGAAATATCTAGTACTATCTAGAACCATCTAGATCCGTCTAGAACCATATAGAACCATATAGAACCATATAGAACCATATAAAACCATATAAAACCATCTAGAACCATCTAGAACCATCTAGAACCATCTAAAACCATATAGAACCATATAGAGAACCATCTAGAACCATCTAGAACCATCTAGAACCATCTAGAACCATCTAGTACCATCTAGTGCCATCTAGTACCATCTGGAACCATCTAGAATCATCTAGAACCATTAACGTAAATTTAAAAAAATATATTTTTGTTGTAAACATCTTTAAAGGGACTGGAAGCTCAATTTCAAGTGACTCTTTATGCAAAGCGGCAATGTCCGATTTACAACGGTATCCTTGAAAACTTTATCTGATCAATAATGTGGAAGATATTGTCGTTTAAAAGTGTTCAAATCTGATAATTCAGCTGTATGTTTTTCTGCGGTTGAAATGGACATTGTGCAAGTCACTTTTGTAAGTAAGATAAACATAAAAATAATGCGTTTTCAAAATGATAAAATTTAAAATCTAATTCATATTTTATCAGACAAAGCTTGAAGGTTTGTAGTTGATAAATTGGGCAATGTCATCTTTACATGGTGGGTCACATGAAATTACGTTAAAGTCCCTTTAAAAACTTTTAAGATCATGACCCCTGTATGGAAAATAAATGATAAATAGTGCGTATACTGTTAAGAAAAGATTCTGAAATATAGATACTACCGTTACCAGTGGATTACCACAATATCAGTTTTTCATATTCATGATATTCAGATCAAAAACATTGGTGAATTGGTCTAATAAAACATGAAAGTTTCATGTTTTATTAGACCAATTCACCAATGTTTTTTGTGAATTGTGGGGAATATTTCCGAAAAATATTTTTTATGTTTTTTTACCTGGAACTTTTTGTTATTTTTGCATTGACTAAAAATGTACAGTGACAACTAAAACACTACAGAATTTGTCGTCTTGGAATTCTTTCTTTTAATCAACGAGATTTCGCACTGTTTAGAAATACAAAATCCTTGGAGACATTTCATAATTTTAAGATAAATAAGACGAGGATTTATCTATTATATTGATATTCCTTTGCTTTTGAATTTTAAAGCACTTCAATAAGAATCCTGCATGCCTATTGCCTAAGGAATTGAGTCTTTGGAACAACATTTAAACCTCAATATCTTTAGAGCCCGATGTTGTAAACCTTTGATATTTCAAACTTAGATTATTTGATCTAACAGAATTTATAGTTTGAAATATCTAAAGTCTACAACATTTGGTTCCAAAGATATAGTGATTAGAAAATCAGAGTTTGTGGCAAAGACTCAATTCCTTAGTTTGATTGCCTGACTTGTTTCGGTAGTAGATTTCTTTACCTCGGGAAAGTAAAGAATAAAATAATTTTGACTCCTTTCAAACCTACGTTTACCACCTTCCCCGACATTATAATAGCGATTTCGGATACAATCTTGAACACAAGCTACATGGTCACAGTCATGCACAGCTTTGTCCCTTTAGTAAAAGTAAATTCAACATATATGAAGCGTGTCAACTTTGTTGCACCGGCTAGTCCTGTTGATTGGTTGTTTTATTAACCCAATGTCCGTGCGGTACAGTACAAACTGGGACCGGAAAGGTTGACCCGGCTCGTCAATAGAATTCCTTATTTTATTTTCTAACCTGACAATTTTAATTCCACTGGGAAAAAACTATTTTAAAACATTTTCATTTACATTTTGCACTTTAAACGATTCAATAAATGTTAATAAATAGCCTTATTGATTTCTTTTATTTTACTAAGCTGACTGATTATTAAGTCAACAATTATGGCTGCCCGTGCAGTATCAAAATATAAAAGCGACCTCAAATCTTATAATTTTATGATCTAACGCTAAAATTAAGACATCTGCATTAAATACAATCTATAAAAGGTAAATTAAAGATTTGACAAAGAGAAAAAACTACCACTACAGGAAATCATGATTATTAGGAAAAGATGCTTTTCAGAAATCCAAGGAAAATAGTTGAATGAAAGTTAGGTTAAGAATGAACCCAATCACTCTATACCTATGCCTAATGATATAAGCATCACTTTAAAAATTGATATTTGATATAGTTTTCCTAAAGTTATTCCAAGTTTCTAATCATAAGCGAAGATTTTAAGCAAAATCTTAAAAATTGAAGAGAAAGGCAAATATTAAGTTATTATGGAAGACAGACATTTTTAACTTGTCTAATTAGTGTCAAAAGGGAAGGGAAGCTTACACGATTTTAATATAGTTCTACAAACATACATTTTTACGAACAAGAAATGTCTTTAATATTATATTACTTATCAATATTATCTTGCTGCAAGAAAAAATTGAATCTATAGTTTTTGAAACTGATGATCTTTAAAAACGTGAATTTTAGCTATATGTTTTTATTTATGACACGTGACCTGGGAATACCTCAGCAAAATGCCCTTAAAAATAATGCTTGATTCTGTAAATAACTTCTGGATTCTTTCTTAAATTGTTGCATTTTTTGTTCTATTTTAACATTATTGTGGTTTTGACCAATGACCATATTTGTTTGATAAAGAAAACATTTGAATATTCGTTGCATAAATTGTAAATATAACATTTTTCGATTAAATAACGAACACATTAATTCTTGTATTAAATGTGTATTTTGACATTTAAATGTTTGATAAGTTTTTAGCCTGGAACTCTTAAATGAACAAACAAGACATTTATGAACAAACCTGTTCAACAGTTGTTCATCTTGTTCAACAGTTATAAATAAAATATTCCCCAGTGTCTGGGGGGGAGATGAGTCAGCGCCAGGGGGGAATTCCAGAGCAATTTCACTGATCCAGAGCTATTCCGTAGATCCAGGGATAATGGGAATACTTTCATTATCATCATTATACATATATATATATATACTAGCCTTAGAGGGCGCTTCGCGCCCATCTTCTAAATTAATTGTGAACATGTTCTCTTTGTGTACATCGTAAAACAAAACAAAAATAATTCGCGGATTTTCACAAAAAATTTCGTGGATTTTCAAAAATTTAATGAAGATCGAATTTTGATGGAGACAAATATTTGAAATTTTGATCATTCATAAACCTTCCCTGGAGTTCCTAGATGTCCCACAAAAAATTTGGGCTCGATCGGTTCAGCCGTTTTGACGTTTATTGGATACAAACAGACAAACAGACAAGCCAAATTTATATATAGATATATATATCTCAATTATATACATTTTTTTTTGGAATTTTGAAAAAATAAATGCCGACATCTGCTTAGCTTAGGTTCGTACCCGGACACCCATGGGTTCCCTAAGAAAATTCGGTCCAGCCGTTTGACCAGCTACTAGCTAACATACAAACAAATATAAATGAACAAAGAGCTTCATTATATAGATGACCCTCCATGCAAAGTTGGTAATGCCTGATTCACAAAAGTATCCTTAGATGAAACTTAAAGAATTTGAGCCGCCAAAGCCCGGTATAAATTAAGCACCGGCTTAAATCTTGAAACATTTGATACAATTTTAAGTGGAACCAACCATATTTAAACCGCGGCACAAATTTAAACCGCCGCTCAAATTCTTTAAATTCGGCCACTGAATCCCTTAATCGGATTAATAATATGAAGATAATGTTGTTTTTCTATGTTTCAAAGCGTTAATTCTGATTGTTCCTAATCCTACATATTATCCTACAGAAGTCACTTTTGTAGATAAGCCACGATTGAAATTGATTCGTATTCAAGACATTGATATCTAATTCAAACTTGAGCCCATTAAAGTTTTAAGGGTACTGTTGTGAATCGGGCAATGTCATCTTGAGTGCCACTTGAAATATTTATTGCTAGGTACATCAATACAGATTTAGGTAAATTCTGCACATATGTTTAAAGGTAGATTTATTGTAGACTTGTAAATAAATATTTATTTTATTTAGGTTGTATTTTTTATTATTGTTAAGGTGAAATTATTACAATTGAAGCTAGTTAGGAGCAACACTAGAAACCGGTAAAAAATAGAACTCGTACAGTGAGAACCAGAAAACTCTGGAATAGGAAGACTTTTAGACGCAATTTACGGTTTTAAATAGTCAGGTGTGCAGGACATGAAGTGATGAATACAGTAATTGTGCAGTGCACAACTTCACAAGCCATTTCATTTTATAATTAATTTTTACCTTTTGCTTTGTAACAACATTAAATACACTTTATATACTGTTTTCATGTCGTCTTCATATATAACAGTCTTCCGGGTTTTGCTGTAAATTAACTAATTATATGGAGTTTACGGAAGATGTATGTTGACTTGTAGAAATATTTATTTTGATTTACCTTATTTGTTGATTGATATAAACTGTAGAATTTTGATAGAAAAAGCACGACTAGCTTTGTTCAGATCTATAGAAGTGTAAACAGAAGAATCTAGCTCAATAGTATCATTTAATAGTATCAAATTCCCCAGACATTGGAATAAAATGTAAACTTCCTTTTAAACAATTTATTGAATGGCTGCCCCCCCCCCCCCCCCNTGGGGGGGGGGGGGGGTTAAATTTTATTAGAGACTGTACTGCAGGGAGCAGCAACAGATATAAATAAATAATATAGATGTTGGTAGATTAGTATGAAGCAGAGATAACAGAGTTACAGAGATCGATTAACATCTATAATATGCGATATTTTCCACAGCATGTTCTATTGTGTACAGTACTGTACACGACCAATCAGGAGACATCTGTATTCAGGGATATTTATGGATCTTTTGAATAGGAAAAAATGCAAAATCTTTAAAAATAGACAATATTCATAAACGTTTTGTTTTATGTGTAAAATTGGAGTATTTCTTAAAAAGTTGTAAAACTTAACCCCTGAATGCAACAAGTGGTCGCTAGATGTCAGTCAAAAAACATTACATGGAACCGTACCATAGCGTGCCGGGACCTCAGATAGGCATACACAGCCTGTACAGGTAGAGTGTATGAGCTGTCTGTGGTATGAAGCCATTAGGTGTTGGTTTTTCTTTTGTGTCAGAGCTACAGGGTTACCCGTAAAGAATGTAGCTTTAAAGTTAGAGACCGGCTACATGGTAGTTAAGCTGAAAGTACAGTATTGTACCAATGAGACATTTTTTAAGATGTGCAATTTTTATATAATAGCTTTCAGTTTTTTGTAATATTTCACCAGTTGTATTCAGCAGGAGAAACGTTTCTCATACAATTATTTTCCTGTAAAGACTAATTAATATTTACCGACTTTAAAGGGGTATTATTGTAAGCGTAACTTTAAGTGGCCCTCCATACTGTCATACATTAATTAAAGAAAAAATTTGAAAAATCATTCAGTGATCAACGTTTTAAACCGCTGAATACCGTTCATTTCCCCCTTTCTGATATTCCAATTGTTTAAACAATAATTTAAAAACTATTTTTTATACTTCCAACAAATACCTTTAAAAAAATACGGCTTAAAATTTGATAAATTTTGAAGGGTTTGTTTATTTAAGGACGAATATTGTGATACCAATCTTGATGTATTTTGACAATTATTTCTGGCTTACGTTAGTGATTTGATTTTCACTAAAAAAAATCTGAATGTGTTTTAAAATAAAATAAAAATTTACACTGTATTAAAATAAAACTTAAATGCTGGTGCAAGGTGGATTTGGACATTTTTATCAAAAAAGTGCACAATAGCTGCATCCTTACTTGTCTAGGAAAATTAAAAATTGAAACCTCATGAAATTTATTTTTTTACCTGTTTAGTGTAATTGATGCATGGAAGCGAAGAATATAGATATATAAATATAAAAAAGAAAAAGATATTTTTTTAAAGTTAACTTATCAAGGTTTTAAAAAGTCTAATTGAAAGGTTTATGTTTAATCAAATCTAAAAGTTTTATAAATTTATAAATAGATTGTCTGGATATAAGTTTGTAAGCTTAGATAATGTTTTATCTATATACAGAGTTGTAATATCTGTTTTTCTGTTTGTCCGATCATAACTCATGAACCCCTTGACTGATCGATTTGCCTCAAATTTTGATTGGGAAATCGAGTTAACCACGAGAATGTTCTTAACTTGCAAAAATTTAGTTTCCCTGTAAAATCGACCAAGTGCGGGTAAACGGCGGAAGTTGCTATGAGTAACCTCGGCAAGGCTGGGTTCTCAAGCTAGTATTATATAAGATTGTATGGAACTGAAAGATATGCTGCAATGAATCTTGAGATATGGAATTCTAGATGAGCTCTCCACCAATACATTATACAAGAGTGCCAAGAAAATATAAAGACCAATCCAGGCACAGGGAGTCCCGGTATAAATAGATAATAAAAAGTAAAAAACAATCCCTAAAAGTTGTTTTCAAAAATCTAAGTCTGTAACCATGAAAAAAAAGCAAAAGAATGATAAAATATAAATGTGTTGTATTGCCTTTTCCCGAAGATATCAGATAAACTAGAAATTGCATCATCCCGGGAATTATTTAGCAACTGTAGAAAATATCTATTATTAATGATCTACACTCTGCTACAACGTAAAGAGAAACAACAAAAATAACAATAAAAAACAAAGCTTAGAAAAGGAAAAGAAAATATAATCAAATCTTCTTACACCAGAGAAAATATGTCCCCAATGTAGTGTCTATAAAGCTTAATTCTATTTGTATACAATATAAAACAGTAACAGAAAGTTCACTAATTTAATAATGTTATTTCGCGCACTTACTAATTTTAAGAAAAAATAAGAAATCTTCTCTTGGGTCATGTGAGGTCCCACACAAAATTTGATTTGATCGGTTCAGCCATTTTGACGTTTATTTGACACAAATTGACAGAAAAGCAAAGTTTAAATAAAGATTGGGTTAAAAACAAGGGTAAGACCTAAAGAAATTGAGTCTTTGCCTCAAACTCTGGTTTTTAAATACTTATCTTAACAACCCAATGTTGTAGACCTTAGATATTTCAAACTTTGACTTCTGTTATATAAAATTATCAAAGTTTAAAATATCTAAGGTTTACATAATTTGGTTGTAGATATATAGGTGTTAGAAAATTGAGATTTGTTGCAAAGACTCAATTCCTTTCGACCTTAAATTTTACCGATATAAAGATCTGAAAATTTTCTAATTTTCTGTCTCAATTATAGATTTTTTATTGTAATATTAAAAGACATGGTTGCTTATTACAATCAATTCATTAAGGAGGGTTTTTAAAATTCTTAGAATAGTTAATTTTCAATCCATTTCGAATTATCTAAAACATGCAGTAACATAATAAAAATAAAAACAAGGATGAGTGCCTTTAATCTGTTTTAGGTAAAACGGAACTATTTTTAACAAAGAGATTAAGATTTCTGGCCTTCAATGGCTTAGTTTTGGTCCTCTTCACTAGAGAAATCACAAGATGCATGGAAGATTATTTTATATATATTATATATACTTTGCTTGTTTGTCTATTTGTATGCAATAAACGGCAAACCGGTCAGGTCCAAGTTTGTTGTGGCTACTCACATGATCTCAGGGTAGGTTTTTTGATGCTCAGTATTAAAACAAATAAGATATTCTAAAATTTAAAAATACAAAATTTTTTATTGTTTTATAATACACGGAAAGACAACAATAAAGGTTAAAAATAGAAGATGGACTCGGAGCGCCATAAAAGCTGCTTTCATTTTACACATTTTTAAATCTGAAAAATTGTAAAAATAAATTTCCTGTAAAGATTCTGCCTCTGAAATCTAAAGAATAAATATGTTTCCGACCCCCCTCCCTCCTCACTGCACCCTGCAGGCCCTCCCCCCTAGAATCTAGGGCTAGGCACATCCACACAACCTTCTAAATTACAGGGATTCAAAGGTTCCAAACCTTATCGTAAAAATCGATGAGAAGTTTTCCAATTCCTTTTTAAAACAAGTTCTAATATGTACATTTCTAGGATTACAAAACAATTTCTAATATATACATTTCTAGGATTACAAAACAAGTTCTAATATATACATTTCTAGGATTACAAAACAAGTACTTTAATATGTACATTTCTAGGATTACAAAACAAGTTCTAATATTTATATTTCTAGGATTACAAAAATAGTTCTAATATATACATTTCTAGGATTACAAAACAAGTACTATAATATGTACATTTCTAGGATTACAAAACAAGTTTTAATATGTACATTTCTAGGATTACAAAACAAGTTCTAAATTGAACATTTCTAGGATTACAAAACAAGTTTTAATATTTACATTTCTAGGATTACAAAACAAGTACTATTATATGTACATTTCTAGGATTACAAAACAAGTACTATAATATGTACATTTCTAGGGTTACAAAACAGGTTCTAAATTGTACATTTCTAGGATTACAAAACAAGTTTTAATTTGTACATTTCTAGGATTACAAAACAAGTACTATAATATGTACATTTCTAGGATTACAAAACAAGTTCTAATATATACATTTCTAGGATTACAAAACAAGTTCTAGTATGTATGCAACCATGTTAATTGTCTGTTATAACCAATATAACATTGTTATTTTTTTTATCGCACAAAAAGTTCAAACTGTTAAATTAATTAATCTTTGATTGTTGAAATCTATTTCAATAATTCAGTTAATTTTCTGAATTATAATAAAAGTAAACAGAAAACTTTTATAACTTTATTAAAGACTAGTTCATGGAAAAAGAACACATTTCAATTCCAAATTAGATTTGACCAAATTGTTGATGACTATGATTAAGAAAATAAAAAGTAAAAATGTCCATCCCTAAATACATCATGGCCATTCTGCTTCTATAACCTACAGATATGATGTATGAAAAATTGGGTGAATTATTCGATTTCAAGAGGCGCTATAAACTTTATACGATTTAATACCACTGCAGAGGCATTATCTAATAATAGTCTATACAGAACACTCACAGTTTAAGGGTTTAAGGGTTTAAGTAAGGAAAATAAATCCCTTGGGTCAAATATAGACTGCAGTGGGTAGAGATCTAAATATAATGCAGTTCAGAAGCTTAGTTTTTTCACTTTATATATAAATGGTAGTTTTATCATAGGTATTTATAATGAAGAAAAAAACAATAACGTTTTAATAATCATTTACTGCATGTTTAAATAACTATAGCATATCTTAAAATTTGAATAATAAATTATACAATAAACAGTATAGGAAAGTATACTGTGGAGGTACATACCAACATGATAATGATACTAATACTAATACTAATACCTTTGTATATTTTTTTGGAGGGGGGTCATTTCCAAGTGCCCCTCCCCCAAATTCTTTTTTTGGGGGGAACCCTGTGTTCGCTCCGCTTGACAGCGTCTCGTGAAGAACCAGTCAGGACGTCCTTATCTGTTGCGTCTATAAGGAGAAAATTGTTAAAGACGTCTCATACCGAATAACGTGGCGTCCATACAAATTGAGAAAATTGCAACATACGACTTAGACCGTAAAAAATCAATTTAATTTCAAACAAATCATTCAGATATTACAACCTATAGTCATCGATTATCTTTCGCCACATTTATATATAGTTGATTTTTCATAATATGTTTTAATTGTTATGATCTGAGAGTTAATTATAAAAACATTTATTCCTTTTTCAAGGATTTTTAGTAATGAAGACGACATTTTCATATTTTCCAGGAATGTTCGAAAACAAGCTAAATATTATTTTGAAAAACAAAATCAAAACTAGTATGAAATATCACATATATACAAATGTGGCGAAAGATAATCGATGACTATAGGTTGTAATATCTGAATGATTTGTTTGAAATTAAATTGATTTTTTTTTACGGTCTAAGTCGTATGTTGCAATTTTCTGAATTTGTATGGACGCCATGTTATTCGGTATGAGACGTCTTTAACAATTTTCTCCTTATAGACGCAACAGATAGAAGTAAGATTGGTAGCGATCAAAGGCGCTTTTTTATCGCATTAATCCTATACCCCCTTTCATTTTTCGCGAACACTCCCTTTAAGTATACTGTAAACAGTAAAGTAAAGTATGCTGTATACAGTACAGTAAAGTATACATACTGTGGACCGTATAGTAAAGTATGCTATGGACAATTATAGTAAAGTATACTATATGGACAGTATAGCAAAGTAAACTACGGACAGTTCTGTAAAGTATACTAAGGACAGTACTGTAAAGTATACTAAGGACATTATTGTAAAGTATAATATGGAGTATGGACCGTATAGAAAAGTATACTACGGACGGTATAGTAAAGTATACTATGGACAGTATAGTAAAGTATACTATGGACAGTATAGTAAAGTATACTATGGACAGTATAGTAAAGTATACTATGGACAGTATAGTAAAGTATACTACGGACAATATAGTAAAGTATTCTATGGACAATATAGTAAAGTATACTATGGACAGTATAATAAAGTATACTATGGACAGTATAGTAAAGTATACTATGGACAATATAGTAAAGTATACTATGGACAGTATAATAAAGTATACTATGGACAGTATAGTAAAGTATGCTACGGACAATTATAGTAAAGTATACTATATGGACAGTATAGTAAAGTATACTATGGACAATATAGTAAAGTATACTATGGACCGTATAGTAAAGTATACTATGGACAGTATAGTAAAGTATACAATGGACAGTATAGTAAAGTATACTATGGACAATATAGTAAAGTATCAAGTTTAGAAAAGTTTTCTGCTTGAGTTGTCCTATCTGAATACTTTACTTCAACATTCTTGAAGAATACTTAATTTGGGTTCAGAGGACAAATTTACAATATACATATATAGCTACAGGGTGATATTATAAAAACTGTATATACGATCAACCAAAAGTTAAATCATTAATCAAGTCTTTTGCTTAGAACAAAGTCTTTTAATGGCTTTTAGAAAAAGGAAACAGACATGAGGTCTGTACAGCCGTCGCTGAGTAACTCTGCGCATTGTTCTAGATTGGGAACCCAGCTCCGTCTGGAATCTAAACTTGCTCTAAAAAGTCAGCCCACTTAACCGTGAGTTTTTAATCCAAGCTAAGAACATTCCCCTATTTTTAACTAGCTCTTCCGTCAAAATTTGATGCGAATCGGTTAAGGGGGTCCTGAGTTATGATTGTTCAAACAAACAAAAAAAGAGAGATGAATACTTTACACACATAAAGATAGACAGACAGACATGCAAAATTTGTATGTATAGATTGCTTTGTATACATATATTAATACTAAAATGATATTGCAATATATTGATTCCAATATAGTGTAATTCCACAGATGGTTCCCGGCCACACTAACCATTATACACACCACGCGTGCAAAAATGT
>NW_019396860.1:160929-161728 GCF_000591075.1 Eurytemora carolleeae | reverse complement strand
ATGCCCCCCCCCCCTCAATCAGGCTAGTTTCGCGCCTGCAAGTAGCTAGCTAATAATTACTATATAGGTACTCTAAACGTGATGTCAATTGATTCTCTTAGCAAAGATGGCAGTACGGTAACAATTAGCAAGTCACTTTTGTAGAGAAGCCATGCACAAATGAAAATAATCAGTTTTCAAAATCATAGATATAAATATCTAATTCTATATATCTGAGCCAGCTTTTGATTCTGATTGAGCTACATAACCCTCCCCCCCCCCCTCTCTTCCTAATACTTTCCTCTACCTATTGGACAAAACACCTTCAAATGTATGATTCAAAAATTATAACATACAATAACATGCGGGTTTGCCATCAAAGATGGCTTGACAAATCCCGTTATTAAAGTGTTAGTTTAAAGAATATATCTATGTAAAATTATGTACTTTAATGATAAATATATATCTATCTATCTACCAGACAAGCTTTTAATGCTATCGTTACTAATCAGCCAATACCATTTTTAAATGGAGAGTTAATTGCAATTACGCTTAGTACGGGAAGTAAGGAGGATGAAAAATTGAGTCCCTTCGCTACACACTTGGAGGCCTTTATATGAGGTTTCCCTTAATTTATTTATATCTTCATGAGAACTCTCTGGTTAAGTAATAATTTATTGTTTTTAATCTACTATTTACCGCGGAGGATTAACATTTTTTTCTCCTTTAATTGTAGTCTTTAACATTTTTTCTAATCTATCATTTAATCCTTATATAAACACGAAATTATCAACCCTCCATTTAAGAGAAGATACCCTGA
>NW_019396860.1:155876-160859 GCF_000591075.1 Eurytemora carolleeae | reverse complement strand
ATATACCATGGGATGCAGCCCCCGACATAGAAAAACCTGAACTAAAAGACCCCATTAGACCTCCCTTGAAGAGAATATATCCTGACTCGACTGTTTTTGGTCTGAAAGAATAGAAGCTGTCGGATAAACTGACAACAGTCATTTTTCATACAAAACTTCAAATTTGGGTTGAATATTCTTTTTAATTTGAGCTAGGCTAGAATAAAAATAAAGATTTGAACAGTTTAAAGAAACTGTTTCCGTAATTTCAAGTGAGTTTTCATGCAATGTTCGATTTACAACGTAACCCTTAAAAGCTTTGTTTAATCAAAAATGAATTCGATATCTATGATTTTCTCTGTGAAAACTGATTATTTTCAAGTCAACTGCAGGAACAAATGTAGGCATGGAATTGATAAAGGTTTCAAGGTATAAATCAGACAAAGGTTTCAAGGTATAAATCAGATAAAGGTTTCAAGGTATAAATCAGATAAAGGTTTCAAGGTATAAATCAGATAAAGGTTTTAAGGTAAAAATCAGATAAAAATCAGGGTACGGTTGTGAATCGGGTATTAATATCGTTTAACAGGTGTCTTTATGCATTTATAGGTATTAAGTTTTCAATCAAAAACAAAACATTCTAACCATGCTCGTAAAATTTTTCTCTGATTTGCTATGAAATTTCTCTTTTAAAATTATCTTATTCACAATTATATGTATATTATATTCAGGGGCGTAATTAAAGATTCTATGGGGGGGGGGGGGAATTTTATTAATTTGAGGAAATTTTTCACAACCCCCCCCCCCAAAGATGTTTACCCTCCCCAAGAAAAATATCATGATGTTTATCAAATTATTGCTTTTGTTTGGGTTTGATTTGAATTTTTCACTCATTTCTGGCATTAACAAACTCTAACAAATAAAGGCTTCATTTCCTACCTTTTAGCTTTCACCTTGTTTATAGTCATTCATTTTACATTAGTTACAAAGATCTGTAAAAAACCTGGATTTACTTAACTCTGTTATTACTGTTAAATTTAATGCATAAGTAACATATAAAATATTTTTACTCTAAGAGGAAAAAAATGTTACTTTTTTAAATGACACCCCCCCCCCCTATTTCCGTCTCTGATTATATTTGCTTAGAAATTAAGGTATTTACTTTTTCTGTTAGTTTTTATTCTGTGAGGAGCCCTCTCTGAATGTATTCTGGAACTAATTTTTAACAAGTTTTTTTTCTAGAAAAGTTGGAAAGAAAGTAAAACCGGAGAAGAAACTTTTCAAAACCTTGTCTAGCAGAATACAATATATAGCATACAGGATACAGAACATAGAACAGGCTATCAGGATACAGGATACAGTACATAGAACAGGCTATCAGGATACAGGATACAGAACACAAGATACAAGACATAGTATACAGGATACAGACCGTAGAACAAGCTATCAGGATACAGGATACAAGACATGGTATACGGGCAACAGAACAGAGAACATCAGGATTCAGAACATTTGGATACCTTCATAAGTAACGTCAATTGCATACAAATTGTTGAAATTAATTAAGTTCTGGAAATAAAATTTTAATTCTCTGTATCTGAATCCACCTCAGTATGATTAGTAGTAATACTGTCCATTTGATATCTCCGCTAAATTTATTTACTTTTCTCCTATGGTGGATTTTTTTAAAGATAGATAGATAGAATGATGATCGATAGATAGCACTGAAGACACATTGAAACCTAATTAGATAATCATTTAAAAAAAAAATTTGTATGTTCCTCTATTATCATCGTTGTATTATAATTCAATGTTAATTATTTTTTTATTTATAAAAAAATTTAGATTTTTTGTTTGTTTTCGGGGCCCTTGGTTAAATGCAAAAGTCTGAGAGAATGCCGCAACTTGTTTGTTTATTATATAAACATGTTGTTTCGGCCGAATTGAAATGATGTTTGTTTTATTTACAGTTACATATCCACTATTGATTAATCTTGACACTGAAATGGTTTTTACTCAGAAGTTAAAAATTAATATTTTAGAAACATTTTCATACCTTTTCTCATAATTCAAGCTCCTTGACATATTATTGGAAAACCGATAATGAAATTTTAATAAACCTAACGGATAAAATTTGGCTTTCACGTTAATTAAAAGTATTTGAAACATTTCAAATTTGTCTAATAGATTATTACGAAGTTGTTTGTTTTTCGGGAACTTCATACCTCTTACAAATCTAATATTCTAAAGCTTTCATTAATTATTTTAACAGAATTTGTTCCTTACACATTCTTGAACAATAAAAAAATTTTATTTCGAAAAATTACCTTTTTCATAAATGGTACTAGCTTGGGAACCGGAATTTGACTGGAGTTTTCCCAATAAAATTCAACCCACTTAGAACTAATACATTCCTGTGGTTCTACCGAGTTCCCCAATCTAAATTTGAGGCAAATCGGCCAAGAGACTCCTGAATGATCTGATATTCAAACAGACAAACAGAGATGACTACTTTATATATGTATATAAATATTGTTTAATCTTCACATCTTGCCAAGTTACCTTTTCCAGTTTCATAACATTAAATTATTTACATATCTATATATTATATATATATATATAAAATTGTAATCTCTGTTTGTTTGTCCGATCATAACTCAGGAACTCCTGGATTGATTTACCTCAAATTTTGATTGGGAAACTTGAGACTCCCCACGGGAATGTTCATTAGTTTGGTTTTGAGATTCTAAGTTGAGCGGGTTGACTTTAATAGCGAAAATTTAATTTCCCGGTAAAGTCATTCTAGTGCGAGTAAACGGGGAGAGTAACTTTTAGTAACCTGGACAGCGCAGGGTTCCCAAGTTAGTCTAACTATAAAGCATGAATCATATTTATAATGTTGTTATATTAAAATTTTATTTATGTGTTGAAGAGTGAATACTTCTCTTAATTCTTATCTTTATATTTTAAGTATATATAAGGCCTACGACATTAGGTTGTAAAGATATAGGGATTAGACAATTTGAGTTTGTGGCACAAAACTCGATTTCTTTCAAATACAAGATATATATCATGTAATATCTGCAATATATGCTATGCTGTATAGTTTGGTATGTATCTCTGTACAATATCCGGTTTCAGCATCATTACTCCCGCAGGCCACAATCATCCATAAAGCTATAAAAATCATCTATAAACCTGGGAGACCGAGTCGACACCAGGCCTTTAGGTTGCAACCCCATTTATACATTTAGTGTAACTCTGAATATGAATATTTCAAAGTCTTTAAGCATTTTTATAACTAAGTTTTAAAGAAGCATAATTTCAATTGACCCTTTATGCAAAGATGGCAATGTCAGATTCACAATGGTACCCTTGAAATCTTTGTTAGATCTAGTATAAATTAAGTATATCAAAGCTTATGATTTTGAAAATTGATTATCTTTAATAGTTGTTGCTCAAAAGGAACCAGAGCATTTCTTTTGCAGGAAAACATATAGTAATTTTTAGAGTTAAACACTTTTCAACCTTAAAATACGACAACATTTACCAAATATTCATTACATTAAGGTTTCAAGGGTAATGTTGTGAATAGAGCACTATAGTTTCAGTAGAAGTAAATATTTCCATTTACTGATAGCGCCAATTGAAGGATTCTTATCTCTGATAGGATAATGAGATATATAGAAAGATAGATGTTACCGCCATACTATTTCTATTGGTTTAGAAAAGACAGCAAACACATGACTGAACCCTGATTGGATCAGGCGCTAATGGACTCGGCATACAGGAGGGAGAGCATTGTTATCTTTGCATGGAGGGTCGCTTAAATTACGGTCACAATGCTTTCAGAGAATATTTAGTAAAATCCTGATATAATTTTTTACGTTAAAAAATGTATAGTTCAGTTTCTAGTTGCCCATTTATTTCAAAAACATACCTTTTAGCACCATATCACCATATGTAAATGTTTATAAATGTATTTGTGTCAAGAGATTTTGCTGCTTCACTCATTTGAAATTTAAACCTAATTTTTATTATGTGAAGTCGCAATTAGGATAGAAAACGATGGAAATCTCAATCATGTTTGAACAGTAAAGGGTTTAAAGAGACTTTTATCTCTTTAAATAAAGGTTCATTCTAAAATATGTCTAAGGATTTGAAAACATTGCTGTTTACTAAAGCTATTGCTAAGGTTGGTAGATCAGAGTGATGCTGATAAATGGGTTGTTAGGAAATATTATTGCTAAATCGAGGGGAATAATCCTTATCAGATGGATGGATGGGGTAGGGTTTCCATTCGCAAAACTTTTGCGCAATCGCATCAGTTTTGCGCGAAAAAACAACAATTTGCGCAATCATTCGCAAAAGTCATTTCGCACAAAATTGCCCTTTTCCGCTTTTGCGAAACTCAAGTTTTGCGCAATTCCGCAACTAGATTTTTGCGCAATTCCGCAATTTCGTAAAAATCAAACGGTTGGTGACGGTGTTTGTTTCTTAGAATTCAATTCTGAAAAAATCTTGTTTTGGAATGTCTTCCTATTGGTCACTTGAAATTATTTAATAGGATTAAAATATTGGCAAGTTTCACACTCTCTAATTTCTATTTTATTAATTTTGGTCCCTTAATTTAAACTTTTTGTAACTGGAAGTAACCAATTGAGTGTAGTATAATCGTTATCATACTGGTATAGTTAATATTTTTTTATGTATATGGAATAAAACTTCAGTTGTTTAATTCTAAGCTTAGAATATCAATTTTTGATAATTTGCCTAAAAAGCTACATTTTGCGTAAAACTTGCGGTTTTCGTTTTATGCGCAACTTTCGCAAAAAATATTTCCGGTTTTGCGCAAATTGCGCAAAAATAATAGCGCAAAACCGCGCAAAACTCATTGCGTTTCATGCGCAAAAATAGCGCAAAAGTTCGCAAAAATAAAATTTGCGCGAAAATAGCGCAAATTTTGCGCAAAAGATTTAGCCATTTCGTGGAAACCCTATTTTC
>NW_019396860.1:61037-155759 GCF_000591075.1 Eurytemora carolleeae | reverse complement strand
CCCCCTGAAGAATTTATTTTTATTTTTTTAAATCTCATGTTTTAGACACTTGTTTAACAAGTTTACTTCCGGGGTAAATCCTGTATATTATACCCTAATAAATAGTATATTGTAAACACGAGCTGTCTCTTATATTGTTTGTTCGTTTAGTATATTTATTAGTATGAATGTAAAGAATTCTCGAGAGTTAGGAAGAAAATCAGGGAATAAGAAAAAACTGCAAATCTTGGAAGCAAGCAATCAGACTCCATCCTCAACATGGACAAGAACATGATATTAATATCAAACTTAAATAAACGAACCATATCGTATTTATTACTTTAATTATGAATTTTAAATTTGGTAAATATTGTTTAATAATGCGATCCAATGTATGTAAAGACGACCTAGCAATGAGCACTCTAAAACCTCGAATATGACGTCACTGCTTATTTTTAAAAATAATAAATATTGCGGCTCACTAGATATAAACGAACTCAAAAATTAAAAACTTGAATTATGATTGCATTTTTTGGATGAAGCGTGTGAGCACAATAAATATTTGTTAAATTTGATGATTGTTAGTCAAGTATCATTGTCGTCATTCGAGGATTTAGAGACTCCCTTGGAAAAAAGACGACATTTACCCAAATTGGAGCGTATCTAGAGAATCTAACCTATATACAACCTTGGTGCATACAGTCTTAAGGTTTACAACCAAAAATATTGCAAGTTTAATTTTTCTTTCATAAATAAATTAAAAGTATTTCCCCCTTTGTTCTTTCCAAATCAAATTAAAAGTTTTCAGGAAAAATACGGTTATTTGTAATATAAACGATGAAACGTGTGTATATACCACTAGACTAGAATATTACGGGTGAGTCAGCAATTTGTATTCAACAAGTAAAGAAATTCCCCTTTACAGGGATTCATCTCTTCTATTCTAGTTATCCCTCCCCCTTTCCCCCTTTATTATTCCCCCACCTATCCCCTTTTATTATTCCCCCCCTCGTCCTCTCCTCCTGGTCCCTTGAGAGCAATTAATCAGTGTTCACGTCTAGTTCCAACAATTGGATTCTTTGTATATGTACAATGTACATGTCCGGAATTGGATTCTATGTGTACAATGTTCATGTTCAGAATTATATTCTTTATGTACATTGCACTTGCCCGGAATTTGATTTTATATGTACATTGTTCACGTTTAAAATGGGATTATGTATATGCATTATGCAATATGCATGTTAAAATTGACTTTATATAGTAAATACATAGTACATGTCCATGTCCATATTGGATTTTGTATGTATATTGTACATTTTACATTTTCAGAGTTGAAATCTGTGTGTACATGGCCAAAATTTAATTACAAATGCATTTTCTAAAATGTATAAACTAGATTCTATAATCTATATACATGGTACATGAACAATGTGCAATGTACATGGTACATGTACATGTCCAGAATTGGATTCTATATGTTCATATCCAGAATTGGATTCTGTATGCACATGTCCAAAATTAGATTCTATATGTTCATGTCCAAAATTAGATTCTATATGTACATGTCCGGAATTAGATTCTGTATGCACATGTCCAGAATTAGATTCTATATGTACATGTTCAGAATTAGATTTTATATATTTACATGTCCAGAATTGGATTCTATATGTTCATATCCAGAATTGGATTCTGTATGCCCATGTCCAAAATTAGATTCTATATGTTCATGTCCAAAATTAGATTCTATATGTACATGTCTGGAATTAGATTCTGTATGCACATGTCCAGAATTAGATTCTATATGTTCATGTCCAGAATTAGATTCTATATGTACATGTCCGGAATTAGATTCCATATGTACATGTCCGGAATTAGATTGTACATGTAAATGTCCAGAATTGGAATATATATGTACATATCCGGAATTAGATTCTAAATGTTCATGTCTAGAATTGGATTCTATATGTTCATATTCAGAATTGGATTCTATATGTACATGTCCAAAATTAGATTCTAAATGTTCATGTCTAAAATTGGATTCTATATGTTCATATTCAGAATTGGATTCTATATGTTCATGACAGAATTGGATTCTATATTTATGTACATGTCCGGAATCAGATTATGTATGTTCATGTCCAGAATTGGATGCTATATGTTCATGTCCAAAATTGGATTCTATATGTTCATGTCCAGAATTTGATTCTATATGTTCATGTTCAGAATTGGATGCTATATGTTCATGTCCAAAATTGGATTCTATATGTTCATGTCCAGAATTCGATTCTATATGTTCATGTCCAGAATTGGATTCTGTACGTTCAGGTATACTGGTATACTGGTATACTAGTATACTAGTATACTGATATACTGGTATACTGGTATACTAGTATACTGGTATACTGGTATACTGGTATACTGGTATACTGGTATACTGGTATACTGGTCTACTAATATACTAGTAAACTGGTATACTAGTATACTGATAAAATGGTTTAGCATCAAGGGACTACTAAAGTTAATTAGAATTATTATCCAACGACACTTTTGAAGAACCTACTTAACAAATCTTACATTATATTTAACATTGATCATGTTACAACATGTAACTTTACTATGTATATATACTTAATAGTACATTGTAACAAAATGGAACTTATCTAGATCTATACCAGGGAACCCAGATTCGCCTGGAAATTGAATTTCTCCATAAAAGTTATACTTATATTCTGGTNCTTCTGACCAAACGACGGCAAACAAAGTTTCCAAAACTTGTTTGACATTATTGTGTAGACAATTGTAAACAATATATTTACTTTCAAAGGATTAAGGGGAATATTACTTTACACTGTACAGTGTACTGTACAATTTACGCTGTACACTGCAACACGGTACATTGTACACTGTATAGTGTACTGTACAATATACGTTGTACACTGCAACAAGGTACATTGTACACTGTATAGTGTACTGTACACTTTATGCTGTACACTGCAACACGGTACATTGTACACTGTACAGTGTACTGTACAATTTACGCTGTACACTGCAACACGGTACATTGTACACTGTATAGTGTACTGTACAATATACGCTGTACACTGCAACATGGCACATTGTACACTGTATAGTGTACTGTACACTTTATGCTGTACACTGCAACACGGTACATTGAACACTGTAGTGTACAGTGTACTGTACAATTCACGCTGTACACTGCAACACGGTACATTGTACACTGTATAGTATACTGTACAATATACGCTGTACACTGCAACACGGTACATTGTACACTGTATAGTGTACTGTACACTTTATGCTGTACACTGCAACATGGTACATTGTACACAGTACAGTATACTGTACAATTCACGCTGTACACTGCAACACGGTACATTGTACACTGTATAGTATACTGTACAATATACGCTGTACACTGCAACACAGTACATTGTGCACTGTATAGTGTACTGTACAATTTATGCTGTACACTGCAACACGGTACATTGTACACTGTACAGTGTAAATCCCTTGATAAAAAAGGTTCAGGATGATTAAGGGATTACGATTTTTCACGCTGGATCAAAATTTTGCAATTGATTTTACCGAGTTTTTGAAAATCAAATATTTATCATAAATACGATTGTGAATGTTTTTTTTTATGTGTGTCTTAATTTTTTCTGAAGGAGATAAATTCAGAGTAAAAAGTGTCGCTGCAAATAAACGTAATTCAAATATTGTTTGGTTTATTTGATGTACCGTCCCGTTTTCCCTTAGAGAGTCTCTACTGTACAGCTTGCTCTAGCTGCTTACAAATCAGGTAGGTACAAGAAACGAACTGGAGTTTACGGGTGAAAAGACTTAATAATTGGTAGAGATCTAGTAAAATATTGTAACATAAACAATGTAATATTTAGTAAATATTCATGGTAGAGATCTTGTAAAGTTATATATTGTAACATGAACAATTGATATCTAGTACATTTTAGAGATCTATAAAAGTTGCATATTGTAACATAAACAATGTAATATCTCGTAAATAAACATGGTAGAGATCTAATAAAATTACATGTTGTTACATGAACAATATAATATCTAGAAAAATTACCTAGTCACATGTTGTAACATGAGCAATGTAATTTCTCTCTAATTAGGTCGGATTAGTAGAACAATGGAGAGAACTCTGTCTAATCATAGAAGTTAAGAAACTGGGAAATTGTCTTGGTGGGGGATATACTATGGGATACAAGGGTGATATACCACGGAATACAGGGTTAGATAGAGAGATAAATTACAAGGATACAGGAGGATATACCACGGAATACAGGGTTAGATAGGGAGATATATTACAAGGATACAGGGGGATATAACATGGGATACAGGGAGATATCCCACGGAATATAGGGTTAGTTAGGGAGATATATTACAAGGATACAGGAGGATATACCATGGGATACAGGGGGATATCCCACGGAATAAAAGGTTAGATAGGGACATATATTACAAGGATACAGGGGGATATACCAGGGGATACAGGGTTAGATAGGGAGATATATTACAAGGATACAGGAAGATATACCATGGGATGCAGGGGGATATACCACGGAATACAGGGTCAGATAGGGAGATATATTACAAGGATACAGGAGGATATACCAGGGGATAAAGGAGATATTTTAGTGATGCAGTAAAGGAAAGATACAGAGATATTGTAAATTCCATTTTTACTTTTTAGTTAAAAAAGATCCAAGATTAACAATAAATGATATCATGTTTTATATAAAAAACATATTTAACTACAATTAGTATTTTTTTCTGTTTGGCAATAATCATCAGCTGTTAATAATGTTGCTATAAAATGATCAATTTACTAAACCGGCTTCTTGTGCAAGAGAAAAGAAAATAGAGCTTTTGTCCTTTAACAGTTGGCTTGGAGATTTAAACTCTTTGATTTGGCCCTTATCCATCACCATCACCCTGTCACTGTCCATGATAGTTTGAATTCTGTGAGCAATCGTGAGCACTAAGAAATATAAATCATAAAAACCCTCGAATGAGAGATTCTGTTTTTTATTTACCTGTGCAGTCATTGAATTCCTCCCGAATGGTCTTCTGAATTAGGTCATCGGTCTCCAGATCAATTGCTGCGGTAGCTTCATCCAACACTAAGATCTTTGTCTTTCGGAGAAGGGCTCTAGAAAATGTTTACATATTTCAGCAGGACAATTATAATTTCTAGTCCACAAAAGGATATATAACATAAGCTTTTCCATCAAGATTATGTCATGTCAATTAAAACAAATTTAATATTCTTACCTTACAAGACAAAGGAGTTGCCGTTGTCCAACAGAAAGATTGATTCCCCCCTCTGCAATCTTATGATCTAGCCCTCCTAGAAGTTTATCAGAATTAGCCATATGAAAGATCTAAAAAGGCACATGAACAGGAAACCAAGTGACTTACCTTCCAAAGTCTTTACAGTTGGAGATAGTTTTGAAAGTTCCAGTGCTCTCCAAAGTTCTCTGAAACATAGTTACATTTTAAGTGCATAAAACCCAAAAGCACCTTTTTGCTAATTCATTTTTTAGATTTGATATTAATTGCTCCATTAGCTAACTCACCTATCAGAATGCTTGTTGAAAGGGTCCAGATTGAACCTCAAGGTTCCAGAGAAAAGAACTGGATCCTGTGGAATAATTGTTAATCCTGATCTCAGTTTGGTTAATCCTAGTTGGCTGATATCAATACCATCAATTGTAATTCCACCATTTGCTGCCTCAATAATCCTGAAGAGAGAGAGTGTAACAGAAGATTTTCCTGCACCAGTTCTGCCAACAATGCCTATTTTCTCCTTGCTTTTAATTTCGCAATTGATATCAGAAATGACCAAATCCAGACCTGGTCTGTATCTGGCAGAGAAGGATTCAAACTTAATTATTCCTTGACTAGGCCAGGTAAAATCAGGATCAAAATTAGATTCAGTTGCAGCTTCTTGAGGAGTCTCTTGATACTCTTTTATTCTCTCAACACTGACAATAGATTTCTCAAGATCAGCTGTGAATCTGACAAGCATGTAAATATCAATTTGACATGTCAATGCATATGTTAAGACCAGGCCTGCTAATCCAGAATCCACTGTATCACGATTAATTACTGTGGTTAGAGCAGCAAGGATAATTAGAAGATTGCCAATAACTTGTAGACGAAGAAACAACCATGTGTTAGATATAATCTCAGGATATTGACTCATTTGTTTTTGATCAATGTAATCTTCATTTTCTTTCTCGAAGTTGTCCTGGAAACCAAAAGCTCTGATTGTTGCCGCTCCACTAAGAGTCTCGTCTAAGTGGCTATTTATAGGTGAGCGATTAATAGACATTAGCCTTTTCAACTGTCTGGAAGTCTTAAGATAGAAGCTTTGCACAAGAAGAAATACAAGAACTAAAGGCACAATGGCTGTAATAATTATAGGTTGAATAATGGATATTACTAGAATAACTCCCATCACAGCAAGAAATTGATATATAACATCTTTGACATGCATAGGTAACATGATATCCACTTCATCAATGTCTTTTGAAAACCTGTTTACAATTCTGCCCAGAGGCGTAGTGTCAAAGAATGCCATCGGTGATCTCAGAACATTCTTCAGCATTTCATCATGGAGTTTAATTGATGCATTTATAGAAGCAATTGTAAGTGATATAACTGCCAGAAATACAAATATGGATTGTGAAGCTCCCAGAACTGCATATACTATTAGATATTTATTTCTCACAGATGCATCATATGTACTGCTTTCGTCATCAGCCCATATAGCTAACCAGAAGTTTGCTCCAATCAAACTACCATGGAAAAATAAATAAGCTAGTACACTTAAAAGTCCATATTTTAACCCTGCTGATTTGAAATAGTAGGAATAAATACCAATATCTACACTTTCAGTTTCTACATATTCATCCTCAATGAGATTATCAGCTCCTTCTTCATTTTTTCTTTTAGATAAAATACCAGTGTACTCAGTCTCTGAAGAAATTGATGACATTGTTCTTTGATACTCATTGGCTGTTTTTTTCTTCGCAATGATCTTTGAATGCTCTGTGTCAGATTCATCATTTATATCTTCTTGCTTTTGCATCTGGTCACGCATAAAGTCTGAAAAGTCTCCTTTCTTATCTATAAGGCTTTCATAGGAGCCCATTTCTGATATTTTTCCATCTTTCATTACTAAGATGACATCAACCTGAGGAAGAAATCCTATTCCATGGGTCACTAAAACTCTAGTTTTTTTCTGAAGCATACCTTGAGGCCCAATAACCTTTTCAAATAGATGTTTTCCAACATGAGCATCAACTGCTGACAAAGGATCGTCAAACAAATAAATATCCCTGTTTGAATAAACAGCCCTTGCCAGGTTAATTCTTTGTTTCTGACCTCCGCTCAGATTTATACCTTTCTCCCCTATTTCAGTTGAATCACCGTTGGTTAGCATTGCAAGATCAGTTTCCAATGCACAGTTTTCTATCACTTTTTCATAGAGTTTTTTTGAATATGGTTTGTTGAAAAGAATATTATTCTGAACTGTAGCGTTTCTAATCCAAGCTTGTTGGGACACATATGCAATAGTTCCAAATGTATTAATTGTTCCATGGACTTTGTACATTTCTCCAAGCAAACCAGAGAGAAGTGATGATTTTCCTGTACCCACTGAACCAACCACAGCAACAAGGCTTCCTTCTTTAATATTGAAAGTAAGGTTTGTCAAGGTGTTCTTTTCAGCTGTCAAGTCCCAAGTCAAGGAAGCGTCCTTTAAAACTATTGGATCTTTCTGTTCTTCATGGGTTACCGTTTCAGGATCAATCTCTTCTGCATTTAGATACTTATTAATTCGCTTGATTGACACCATTCCTTGAATAAGGTTTACAATACCAAAAGGAAGCATGAATAATGGTTCACGTAATGTATTGAACAGGGTCAAGGAAACAAATGCTGTTTGAGCATCAAGTATATTGTTTACCGGATCAACCAGGACAAATGCAGCAAATGACACCAATGCCAGGAGAACGGGAGCCGTATTCCACATAAGATATTGAGTTCCTTCTATATATTGAAAAGTCCTCAGTGCAGAAACCTCCTTGAGTCGTATTTCTGAAATCTGATCAATGAATGATTTCTCCCAAGCATAAAGCTTTAACACTTTAATAGCATTTAGAATTTCATTTACTAAATTCACTCTAATATCTTTTTGGTTCATTTGTATTTTCTGATACTTCTCCATTACGCTCCAAGCGAATGTATTCAAAGGCATAAGCAAAACCACAGCAGCTATTCCTAAAAAAGAAAGATGCTTTAAAGAAAGACAACAAAGAGTTCAATTTAAATAAATAATTGTTATGTCTTTTATTTTGAACTTATTGCAGACCCCAATGTTGTAAGAGAATTAAAAAGTCCTCAGAGTGGGAATATTTTCAAAGAAACTGATTTATTGCGTCTAACTCAAATAAACCCTATATATTCACTACCTACTGGTGTAAATCTTAAGTTCTTTGATTTAATAGAATTAACACTTTTATATATCAAAGGTGTAGGCAGCGCTATTGATGGCAAAGATAAAGGTATTTGAAAATTTGAGTTTGTGTCAACAACTAACTTTCTTGGATTATTATTATTTCAATTTCAAAATGGCAGTAAAGGTTAGTTTAGCAACTAAAAAGTGAGAACGGTTGTAATAATTATAAATCCTGAAATTGAATTAAAAGAATTTGAGCCGCGGTTTAAATCCGCCAAAACCCGGTTTAAATTAAGCGCCGACTTAAATCTTGAAACATTTGATACAATTTTAAGTGGAACCAACCATATTTAAACCGCGGCTTAAATTTAAACCGCAGCTTAAATTCTTTAAATTCGGCCACTGGACTGATGTTACTATTATTATAATGCAACAGGTTAAACTAATTTCCAACCCCACCCACCTAATCTTAACCAACTCTTAAAATCATTAATTCAAGTTGAACCCCCTTACATTGTATTGTAAAGCATTGTATTGTAAAGCACTCTCTTTATCTTAGCAACCTAATTATGTAAACCTCAGATATTTAAAATTTGGATTATTTGATCTCACATGATGCATAGTTTGAAATATATAAGGTCTACGACATTAGGTTGCAAAAATATAGGGATTAGAAAATCAGAGTTTGTGGCAAAGTCTATATACCTATATACTTATATACCTATATACCTATATACCTATATACCTATATACCTATATACCTATATACCTATATACCTATATACCTATATACCTATATACCTATATACCTATACACCTATATACCTATATACCTATATACCTATAAGGATTGAGTAATTAAGATAGCTCCATAGAAAATATACGGCTAGAACAATCTGCAGGGGAGTTGTGAACATAAAGGTTATAAACATTACTGATTCTTGAACCTAAATATTTAAAAAAGTTTATCATCATTGTTTGTCTTTAATTTATTGTCAATAGATAACAAACGTTTTAAATTTATTTTTAATTGGTAGTCTTGACTATTTTTTACCTAGAGTTTAGTAAAGTTTAAAGAGAGAGGCATGGTAGTTGAGTTGAAAGTGTAATGTTTTAGAGAAAAACTTCAGAATTCATTTGATAACAATGAGACATTTTTACGGTGTACAATTTTTAAATAAGAGCGTACAAGTCGTTTGTAATATCCACCAGTTGTTTCAGTTGCATATATACAAACAGATTGCGAACTATAATGATAATGAAATTATATCGTCGAAAATAAGTTAACAAAATCCATTTTAAAATCTCTCAGTTTTTATGCAAATTCTTTCAGCTAGGGTGACTTCTTGGAGGTTTTGTTTATTTTAATTGTACACTGTAAAAATGGCTTAATGGTATCAAATTGATCATATAGTTTTTCTGTACAAAACTGCACTTTCAGCTCAGCTGCAATGTCTAACCGGTCTCTCCCTTTAAGCTTATAAATGATTATTCCAATCAAACAGAATTTCATATATTCTTTATTTCTAAAAATCTAAACAAAAAGGACAATATAAAATGTTTACATAATAATATAAATGATAATCAATAAATATTTATAAAACGTGCTCTTGACATGATCAAATAACAAACAAATCTTAATAAAAGGGACTGTAAGCATAATTTTTAGAGACCCTCCATGCAAATGCAAAGATGGCAATGTCCGATTCACAATAGTATCTTTAAAAGCATCTTCGAATCAATTATGAATTCTATATTATGTTTATAATTTTGAAAACTGATTATTTTCAATTGTGGGTTTTATACAAAAGTGACTTGAGTCGTTCTGCTCCAGGAAAAAAATATAGGAGTTATAAGAATTTTACACTTTTAAACCTAAAAAAACTAAATATCTTTCATATTATTGATCAGATAAAGGTTTCAAGGGAACCGTTGTGAATCGGACATTGTCTCTTTGCATGGAAGGTCAGTCACTCACTTACGCTTACATTCCCTCAAAGTATATTTAAGTTAACAATTGTCCTTTGTAATAAATTCAGCGCTTGTGTCCTGTGTCACAGAAAATCAAAAGTGTATAATTTGTCTAGGTCTTTCAATACGTAGAATCTAGTAACTATCCAGATTGGAATGTATCTCTGATATTGAAGATGGAAACTGTAGAATCATAGTAACTATCCAGATTGGAATGTATCTCTGATATTGAAGATGGAAACTGGACAAAGATTGTAAAACTCCAAACACTCTCCAGTATCCTCTCCTATCTGTTGAGCAAGTGCATAATTAGGATGTTCATCAAATGCTTCTTTGTCCACTCTGAGAATGTAGTTCATAACATCACCAAAAATACCATCTTCATGTTCAGGGGTTGCCGCAACTTCGCAGATGGCCCGTTCAATGCAAGATGCCCCGTTTACTCCTCCTAATCCATTTATATAAGTTTCAATGGTGCTGAAAACGCTATTTCTTTTCGACGCCATTGTTGGAAAAGCTGAGTAGCTTCTACTTTGCCTCTCATTGTATCCAAAGTTGTTGTTTTTCCACTCATTGTTTCCATAATTCTTGTTTCTAACTTGCAAGGACCTACTTGATGCTTTTTCTGTTGGGAAGCTAAAGAAGAAAGGGAGAAAGACTGAAAGACTGGTTCCAAAGTCAGGAAGAGGAATCGTCAAAGAAAACGAGGTATCAATGTCCAGTGTTACATCGGAGAAACTGGCAAAGGATCTTTTGAACCGACCGTGTTGGACTTTGGCTGAAGTGTTGGTGAAATGGTTGTTACCAAATATAGTATCATATCCTGTGCTTTCACCAATATACAGAAAACAGACTTGAATAAGGAGTAAAGTAAATAGCTTCATGTTGACTGATTGAATGTTTGAATAAACGCTGGTTTATAAACAACTCTCTTGCATGATTATTAAACCCTGTACTCGGTAAATATTAACAAATAAAAACACACTCAATGAATAATGAGATTTTTGATCAAATTTTCACAAGTTTAATACGAATTCTGGAAATTCGAATATTATTGAAAGGATTTGTGATGAAAGGTTTAAAATATTGAAGTTTAAATTTACGTATGATGATTATTAATACATTTCATTTCGACATGTTCTTTACATATTTCTAAACATTTCTTTAGACATTTGTGTAAATAAATTCATTTAAAGGGACTGTAAGCGTAATTTCGAATGATCCTCTGTGCAAATATAAAAATGCCTGATTCACAATTAGACCCTTAAATACCTTTAATTGATCAATAATGTGGAAAATATTGTCGTTTTTCTAGGTTTAAAATTGTTTGCTCTGATAAATGTTTAAAGGGTACCTGAATCAGATTAAACATACATAAAACCTTACCTTGCTACAATCTACCGCTATCAGATTAACAATCTCTCCTGGAACCGAATTTAATAAATTAGAGAGGTCGCTGAACTGCATACCTCCGGTTCAAATCCTAATGAATCTGTGATACAAGATTTGAACCGGTTCAAATCCTAATGAATCTGGGATTCAAGAATTGAACCGGTTCAAATCCTAATAAATCTGTGATTCAAGATTTAAACCGGTTCAAATCCTAATGAATCTTTGATTCAAGATTTGAACCGGTTCAAATCCTAATGAATCTGTGATTCAAGATTTGAACCGGAGGTTTGTAGTTCAGCTACCTATAGTTAAAATTTATTAAATTCGGTCCCTGAAGTATAATCCTTTCTCCCGGTAGCAGAGAGAACTAGAGCTTTCTTATAAACCGCTGCGGATAGAGCAGTCTGTACCCGCATACTCTGCAGTCTCATAGAGTTCCAGTAACTGCTGTCAAATATACCTAAACAACATTAAAATACTTTCAAACTATCCTGGTTTGTCTAATAAAAGTTGGNTTGAGATTGAGGAGTAAAATTCTTACCTGGAGTCACAAGAATCTTGAAAAGTCAGATATACTTCATATTACTTGTAAAAAACTCACCAAGGATCGAATTCAATGAATTTGAGCTAGGTCGCTAAACTACCTACCACCGGTTCAAATCTTGAATCACCAATTTAAAGTTAAAGATTCATGAGGATTTGAACCGGCTGTAGGGGGTTCAGCGGTCTCCCCAAATCATAAAATTCTGTCCCATTTATGATAAAGTTTTGTTTCAACCAGGATAAAGGTTGATAATGTAATGTAAAAGATATACTGTATATAATATAATGTAAAAGACATGTTGGTCCCGTTATACAGACGAAGTTACGTGATAATGATACTGCACTGCCATTGGTGGGGGTTATAGTCACTCGATACAGACGTATAAATTATATTATCAATTATATCTATCAAAAAAAAATTTTAATTGAAATAATTATAGGAGTAAACCTAAGTTTTTTAGGCTCCTCTGGGATATTGTTTATTTTAGATTGGTTGTTTGTTTGCTGAATATGATCCGTTTAAACCTACTATTTTTATACAACATTTTTTTTATATAAATATTTTCGTAAAAAGAAATTGATTCTTTGTGACAAAGTTAAATTTTCCAATTCCTATATCTTCGCAAGCGGATGGTTAAAACCTTCGATATTACAAAGTCAGGTGTTGTGATCCAACATAATTCATAGTTTGAAATAAGGTCTGCTACATTGGGTTGTGAAGATATAGGGATTATAAAAACAGAGTTTGTGGCAAAAACTCAATTCCTTCGACACAGTTTTCTATCAATTTCTCGAGACAAGAACATCAGATAGAACTCACATGGGTCTCGATCAACTCCTAACATGCTTAGGTTTCAGCCTGTACCCCCTTTCATTTTTCCTTTACAGTCCCTTTAAGGATCATCCGAAACCTTGTCCATAATCCCCTTAAACTTATGGTATAACCCACCTGAGAGAAATGAAGTGATTCCTAGAACAACAACATAAAGATATCCTTTCCACATCTCCTGTCCCTCTTCTACAAACTGTATCACGAGATTTAATAAATAAAAGAGAAGTCGCTGATCTACCAACCGCCAATTCAACTTCTTACTGACATGAACAAATCCTTAATTACCGATTCAAGATGAAACGTCACTATGTAGTTCAACGACTTCTCCCAATTCATTAAATTCGGTCCCTGAATGACGAGGTTTAGAATCTGTGGATTAACGAAGACGAGACCTATATATTATAGAGATGGGCGCATTCATTCTTTATTTTCAAATACATAGCTCATTTTCGTAGGATCGTTCTAACTGAACTATCGTTCATTTAAATGTTTCGTTCAGTGAGATCTTCCGTTCAACAAAATCGTCCGTTCAATAAAAGACTATAGGTTTTTAAAAAGGTTGGTATAAAATTTTTTTCGTTCATTAAAAAAACTATTGTCTTTTCAAGCTCCTTCGGATAAAATCGCTCGTTCAGTAAAAATCGATGGTTTTCAAAAGTTTGTTTGAAAAAAATCGTACGTTCACAAAGCATTTTGTTCGTTTTGAAATGCTTTGTTCGTTGAAGAAAACGATGCCCAACTCTAGACCTATATAAACCAGCTGATACAAGGCTCCGATGAGTAGAGGAACTCCAAAACATTTAAAAAGTGGACGAAGAACAGAAATTTCTTTCTCTGTTTGATGTGATGTAGCATCCTCCCACTACAAACCATGCAAACATTTTAAGGTTATTTTTTGTACAAAATATTTAAGGAAATCTTAACAATATACAGTGATAACCAGAAAACTCTGAAATAAGAAGTCGACTTTTAAACTCAAGTTATGACTTTTAATAGCGCACTAAACATGAGTGCAACGTAAACAGACCAATTTTACTTAATAAGTAATTTAATAACTTTCAAGTAAAGCTATAATTTGCTTTAAACAACATCAAATGCACTTCAGAAATGCAATGATTTCGTATTCCTATTCTACATTTTTCTTGTTATGAATGTAGATTGAGCATTATTTTGATCGAATTCGACCAAAAGGTTTTTGATTGAATTCACGCAATATTTAAAAGTGAAATGTAAAATTATCAAATGAACCTCCATTTAAAGAGTGAAATGTATGATTATCAAATGAACCTCCATTTAAAGCAGTGAAATGTATAATTATCAAATGAACCTCCATTTAAAGCAGTGAAATGTATAATTATCAAATGAATCTCCATTTAAAGCAGTTAAATGTATGATTATCAAATGAACCTCCATTTAAAGAGTGAAATATATGATCATCTAATGAACCTCCATTTAAAGGGTGAAATGTATGATTATCAAATGAACCTCCATTTAAAGAGTGAAATGTATGATTATCAAATAATCCTCCATTTAAAGAGTGAAATATATAATCATCTAATGAACCTCCATTTAAAGGGTGAATGTATGATTAACAAATAATCCTCCAGTTAAAGAGTGAAATGTATGATTATCAAATGAACCTCCATTTAAAGAGTGAAATGTACGATTATCAATGAACCTCCAGTTAAAGAGTGAAATGTATGATTATCAAATGAACTTCCATTTAAAACAGTGAAATGTATGATTATCAAATAAACCTCCAGTTAAAGAGTGAAATGTACGATTATCAAATGAACCTTCATTTAAAGCAGTGAAATGTATTATTATCAAATGAACCTCCAGTCAAAGAGTGAAATGTTCAATTTTACAACAATACCCTTTAAAACCTAATCTGACAATAAAGAGGAAGACATCGACATCGTTGCTAGTCAATCTAAATTGGTGAAAAATTCTCACAATTTCCTCCATTGTATCTGCAGCATTTGTCCCCAAACCACAAATATAAATGATCAGCTTGCAAATAGAAAAATAAGAGTATCTCAATCATCATTGATCAGGAAAGGTTTAAAAGGTACCTAGTGAATCGGACATACCACTCTATAAATAGAGGGTCACTTGAAATTACGTCTACTGCAGAAAGAAAAGACAAACCGATCTGAATCACTGATATTTTCTCTGAGTAAAGTGTCACCAAACTAAATAAATAAGAAAAATGAAGGAAAACTATTTCTCTTGTTAATCTGGGATTGATCAATGTAAATATAAACAATAAACATAAACACTTGGCATTCCTTGTGCATAATCCCTGAGTAGGTATACTCGGGATCCAGGCTCCATAGATCCTCTTGAACCAGGGGTTTACTCCACCCGGAGACAACGAAGGGATCGAACCAACTACAATTAGGGATTATTAAGAAAAGGATTGATAAAGCGGGCACAGCTGGAAAGTACGAATAATGAGTTAAAGGGACTGTTCATAAATTTGAAAATACTTAAATTTCTTTTCTTTTCTCAGAGACATTTCTTGGTGTTGAAATAATAAGATATTTACAATGCCATTGGTACTTCTGACTTCAGTATAGTTATATGGGTTACAATCCCTTTAGGGAACCATGAAAATTAAACATCTCTTTTTATGCGGATAAACTTTTATCTTAATGTTAGTTTTATCATAGCTTTGTCTAGAAACCTCACTTTCTCTAAAATGTTCAACCCACTAAACTTTTTTTTACATTGTTAAACGATCTAAAAATATTTCCCTAGATTTAAGCAGTTCCATAATTCCTGGTAAAGAAGCAGAATTTGAGGGACTTGGGTTTTCAGTTTCACCTAAAGAGAAAAAATGTTAGTTTCAAAATAAACAACAAATCTTAAAGTCTTTTTTTAAATTATTACATCTTTGCTACTGATGTCTTTTTTAACCCTTTGATATTTTATTCTTAAATCAAACTTCTTTACTGACAATATTGGTTAATTTTGTATAAAATCTGTGTTTTTTACGGCATAGAGTATTATTTTGACTCTTCACAAAACAATTTTTTATTGCAGGATTGATTTCTTCATGGAAACGAATTGAGTCATAGTCACAAACCACAACTTTATCTTTGCAACCTGATAATGTAAGCTTTTATATTTCAAACTTAGATTATTTGATCTAACATAATTCGTAGTTTGAAATATCATAAGGTCTAAAAATTGGGTTGCAAAGACCCACAGATGACAGCAAGGCAATTAGAAAGTAAACAATAGGCTATAAACGTATTTTCTTCCAGTCATTTGTAGAGGGAAAAATATATCAATTCTCTCTACTATACAAGCTTGTCTAATGTCTGCTGCTCTTCCTTGTCGCACTTCCTGCTCACATTCTCAACTCCCTGGCCAGGAACAGCTGATTCCATTCAGTTTTTTTTCAATTTGCCAAGCGAAGAGGAGCTACGCTGAATTTGAACAGTATTTATGTGAGTATTATTACGTGTTCATGATGGATTCTGGAAGATTGGTTCTGCTCAATCCCACCTTACCGTTTTAATTTTGGCGAGTGCAGACTTTCTTGCCGTTTTCTTTCTTTTTCAAAATCTTTCAAAATCTTCCAAAATTCACAATGAAACCGTGAGCTGCCGCAACTATTGTTACTGTAGAGCTCGTGGATTGAGAGAATTCATATTTTTTGCGTAATGTCCGGCCTCTAAAACTCAAAAAATGTAGCAATAAATATGAGTTGTCTGCCAGAAGCAATTTAGGAGAAGGTTTCCACCTGCCTACATATCTATTTTATAATATTTGTCTGGTATTGAACATGAACTTACTTCCAAGCTGTGTATAAGCTGGAGCTGGATCTGCAACAAGGTTGAGGATGAAGATGAGTATCCCTGTAGTTAGCTCTAGGAGGGGTAGGAGACCTGGAGCACGGGATCCGTCCAGAGCAGAACTTGTAATTCTAAAATAATTAATAATATTCTTTATTAAAGGGACTGCTACTGTATTTTGAAATGACTTTTTATTCAGAAAGGATGTAAAATATTTATTTTCCCTTGATACTCACCTTAGTGCTTGGCATATACAGTAGAAGAGCCAGTAGAAAAACTACAAAAAAAAAATAAAAAATAAATAAGATAATTAAAAAACGATCTTTAAAAAATCTAATAAAATAAAATAACAATATATTCTCTCTTCCTCAGTTTATTTCTGTAAAAGAGAAAAATTGAGTTTTAATTAAAAGTCTGATAACCGTAAAAGTAACAACAGTCTGATAACCGTAAAAGTAACAACAGTCTGATAACCGTAAAAGTTATTCGAGTAAAATTTGTAGATTTTTGACGTTGAGAAAGTGCTGCTCTGCACCATGAGTAAAAAAAACAATCCAATTTTATAATTATTCCAAAATACTTTTATTCAAGAAATGATTCATTTCATAAAAGTAAAATAAATGATTAATTCTTTAATAAAAATGAAGATTTATTCAACTTTGTATTATTGTGATATTTATTCCAAAAATTAAATGTCTAATTATTTTAATACCTGCAATATAGACGTTATTTTACCAAACTTTCTGCTAAGGAAAATAAGAATAAAACTAGTTATCAGTCCTAGCAAGCTGATTACAGGACTCACTGAAATAATAAATATATAAGAATAAAGCTAGTTATCAGTCCTAGCAAGCTGATTACAGGACTCACTGCAATAATAAATATATAAGAATAAAGCTAGTTATCAGTCCTAGCAAGCTGATTACAGGACTCATTGCAATAATAGATATACAAGAGTAAAACTAGTTTCAGTCCTACAGGACTAACTGTAACGACAATTTAAAATTTGTAAAAAGACTATAAAGAGTAAAATATTACAGTAACATCAAAAAGCGGTAATAACTAGAAGACAAGTGCATTAATATATTGTTTGAATTAAAAAAGAGTATCCATGTTCAGTGCCTTTTAAACCTCTATCTTAGGGACAATGGGATAGGTATTGTAATTTTTTAAGATAAAAATATTTGTTATTCTGTTAATATCATTCGTTGTCTAACAAGCATAAAATCACAAGTTACATATATTGAGAAACAATAGTTAAAAATAATCAACTTTAAGCTAGAGAAATAGTAATATCTTTTAAAAGTACTGTTGTAAATCGAGCATACCAGTCTATAAATGGAGGGTCACGTGAAATTGCGTCTAAATATTTTCCCTCAGAGGATAGGGATGATTCCCTCTTAGTTGGCCAAATTCTATGCGTAAAAAAAAGAAACTGACCTTTCCCCGCTAAATCTGTAATTTTATCTCCGTTTATAACGGATAGTAGGAACTCAGAGAATACAAGGAGCAAAAGGAGACCAGTCAATATCAATCTTGATACTATTCTAAACATAATAATAATATTACTCATTAATTTAATGATTAATATCATAAAAGTAATAATGGTAATAATAATATTGATGATATTAGATGTTGATAAAAATAATAATAATAATAATAATTATAATAATAATGATAATAGTAATATGAGTAATAATAATAATAACATTAATAATAATAATAATAAATATGAAATTATGTACCTAGGTCCCCAGGGAATGTTACGAGCTGAACTGTTTCTGAATCCCTGAATTTCAGCAGGAATGAACAGGAGAAGGATAAAAACAGGAATATAAACTAGAACTGTTTCCTCGAAACAGCTGGTAAACTGAACAGCAAAACAATAAACAGCAAGAAGAATGGATAGTGTTTTATTAACATAATTTGAAACTTTAAAATTCTAAAAGGAAATATTATTTTTTTTGCATTTTCTAAATTGTTTTCATTGTTTCCCTTAGGATTTTCCGTGTACCATGTGAGGTTTGAATCCCAAAGCGGAGTATCACAAAACTCTCTCATTTTGTTGGGTTCTCAAGGATATTTTAACTCTACAAATTTAAATGTCGTCTTTAATATTCAACTTAAATTTTTACGAAAATAAAACATGTATATTATCTTACTTTGATACTTAAACCTTTAAAGCCTAGGAAAATATAACAAGAATTTGTGGTTTACAACTGTTCTTCAGACCAAACCGTACCTTCCTTTTTACAGAATGTTAATCCACGTACTTAATGCAGTACATCTTATACTTATACTTACTTTGAGAGAAATAATTAAGAAATAACTGAATTCTTAAAATCAAAGATACTTTGAGGAAGTCCTGTTTTGACCAAGGAAAATTCAAAAGTGACTTACAAAAAAACGTATATGAATTATTAGATATTAATACTTTGAAAACTTAAAAAACTACAATATCTTTCACATTGTCGATAAGATTAAGGTTTCAAGGATAACTTAAACTTAAACTTACGCTCTATTGTTAACCATTTATAAAAATGCTCTAAAAAACGAATAAATATTTTTGTCGTCCATAACTTAATAATGTATGTAGTATACGAATTATGTGCTTTACAAACTAAATTTAAGAATTTCCGTCTTTTCTTTATTTCTATTCAATATTTGGCAAAAACATGTTTAAGAATTTTCAAGTCACATGATTCCGCGTATATTTAACAAGATAAATATAAAGTACAGATTTAAAGGGAGTGACCGGCTATGTAAGGTTGTTGAACTGAGTATGCAGAGTTGTGGAAAACTTCTTTCGGGTTCATTTGAGACAAATTAAACTTTTTAAAGATCTGTAAATCCTGAGTTTGAGCACAAATTCGACGTTCAAAACTCCTACTTTGGGGGTGGATACGTTTTTAGAATTATTATTTTTTTAAATTATTAAATAACTACGATATAAAATGTGAAAACATTCTACAATAAACTACAGAGTAGACGCCATATATTGGAACATGTTGAGAAAATAAAAATTAATCTTATCATCGAAAATAAGTAATCTTGTTCAATTATTAGTTTCTATTTTCTCATTATTCTGGTTCCTCATTATTCACAAATATTTTCGCAGATTTTTTTTAATTATTATTGAAAAGACGACATTTGAAAAATTTGATGAAATCTGCGAATAAATTCAAAGAAAATAAGAAACTCAATATAATAATAAAAACGAAATAATCGATTTTTGCATTGATTTATTGACAAATTTCTTTTGAGAAATATGCTCATAACCATCTAATTAGATTACTGTATAATTTTTACTATATTTTTTGTTGTCGTTATTTAATAACTAATAAAAAATAATAGCCGGTCACTCCCTTTAAAAAGAAGTGAAGTGGAATCTAATTTCATGATCATAACTTGTGAGTTGATATTGATAAAACATCACCAACTATTGAGATTAATGTTACAGGGGCTATAATTGATATAGGAATTGAGTCTTTGCTACAAACTCTGATTTTTTATCCTTATATCTTTGCAACCCAATGCTGTGGACCTTAGATATATCAAATAATGAATATCTGTTGGATAAAATAATCTAAGTTTAAAATATCAATGGTTTACACCAATCAGGTGGCAAAGATAAAAGGATTAGAAAATTTGAGTTCTTTTTATAAGTGGCATCCCTTGCAAAAAAAATGCCTTTTAGACGTCATCATGGGTTTTATACTATTTTACGTAAATCTTAGTAATTACAAAAATAAATAAATATAGCCATAAATATGCGGGAATAGTCTTAATAAGCTCCATATAATCTAAAAATCTGCAGCATTCCATTATTAGGAAGTAAGGAATACGACATTTTATAAATAAAATCTTCCGATGTCTGTTTATATTAGAACTTAACGGTACTATATCTACAACGGCAGCCAGAAAATAAAGGAATTATTGCCATCTTCCTTCTTTTTAAGGATTTTGTGATTCTTTACCCTGATTATTTCATCAAATTTGTCTTACTAAACCAATATTAGAATTTTAAAATATATGTACAGGGTGTCCCAATAAACATGGGAATTCAGTGACGAATTCTATATAGTCTTTTTAAATAATTATTTAATTTAGTATAGTGATACCTACTGAGAAATCTGTAATCTGTAAGAGTTTCGTCTGCTATGTTCACAAGTTGTTTGTTTATGTTTTGACTGTATACGGTTGTACTTAATAAAACAAAAAAATTGTAGTATACAAACAGAGTAAACTTGTCCGTCTTCACTGTTCATCTTAAGGAGACATTATTAATACATCTTTACACCCTTTTTCCCTTTTCATAAAATAAACTCTACTAGACATAATAATATTATGACTTTTGAAATTAAGTATTACAATGCTAATTCCTAACAAAGACGATATCCAATTCGTCACTGAATTCTCATGTTTTTTTGGGACACCCTGTATGTATATGTTTATAGTTTGATGTGATTATTACATCAGTCAAAACTCTTTAGCACTGATCATTAGAAGTTAGACTGTATAGAACATTGTTCCAATAATTGTGATTTTTAAATGATACTTAACAGGACGTGTTAAACCTTTCAACATTGTATATAATCATACTCTTTTAGCATTAAAGGGACTGTACGCGTAATTTCATTTTACCCTCATGCAAAGTATGCAATGCCCGATTGACAACTGTACACTTAAAAGTTTTGTCTGATCAAGTATGAATTAGAACTTCATGTTTTTGTTTATATAATAACTTGTTTTGGATTGCGGGTTCTCTTCAACAGTAACTTGCCAATTTCTTTCCTTAAAGAACCAATGTAGAAATTCACAGAAATAAACAGGAAACACTCTTCGAATCAGGAAAACGATGTTATTTTCCAAATTTGTTATCAGATAAAGGTACCATTGTAAATCAGATAAAGGTGTCAAGGGTACCATTGTAAATCAGATAAAGGTGTCAAGGGTACCATTGTAAATCAGATAAAGATGTCAAGGCATTGTAAATCAGATAAAGGTGTCAAGGGTACCATTGTAAATCTGTATAAGTGGATACAAGTATGTATATTGTATATATATAAGTATAAGTGGATACAAGTATGTATATTATATATATATAAGTATAAGTAGATAAACGTATGTATATTATATATATATATGAGTATAAGTGGATACAAGTATGTATATTGAATATATTTAAGTATAAGTGGATACAAGTATGCATATAGTATATAAGCTTGTGAAAATGTCACTGGAATTAATTCTGTAAAATTGTTGTGAGCTCTAGATATAAACTTATCATTGCTCTTGGCACATATTCCTCTATCTCTGTACTGTTCTGCGGTCAGGGGACAGTGGTTTAAAACTTGTTAGATTTTCACAACATTGTGCAATACTGTACTTTTGCATAAGTTCTGGACGGACTTAGAGATTCAGGGATTAATTCATCAAGCACGGAATTAAATTGATAATTTCTTATTTTATAGTTTTCATTTGTTTTCTGCTGAGAGAACCAAGTCAAAAAAATAAAGCTTTTTAATAAACGTTAAAGGGACCGTTCACTTATTAGGGTAATTTCAGGGTAAACTAAACAGCCTATTCGCTTTTGATTGGTAATAGTCGTACTTTTTAAAGACAACTGTGGCCGGAGGAAAAGCCGATTTTTCGTTCAGAATTTGAGCGGATGGTCTCTCTCTATACTGCAAACACTATTTGATGTTATTTTCAGTAACAGTAGCCCAATAAAATTTAAATTTATCATATTTTAATGTCATTATGTATTCGTTATTATGTACTAAAATATGAAAACTTTTGATATTTGATATTTAACAAGAAATTTACGTTTTTCGTAAAATGTAAAATGTGTATACAAAGACGACGTTCACTATGACAATCAAATATTCATTACAAGTATTTTAGTTCGTGAATTCACTCCAAGTTCGATTTGAATAAAATGTATCGTATTTATTACATTTGCAATTATGCATTTTTGAGTAATAGTTTATTTTCTTAAAATATCATTGAATAAAACGAATAAATTGAACAGGTAATAGAAATAATAATTAAATAAATCAGCTAATTGTGTTATTTCGCAAGAAAATTATATTACGTCAGCTGCAGTCGCAGTCTGGGAAATTCAAAATAATGAATTATTAGCTTTATAATGCTGAAAAGCAATCAGGTGTTTTCTTATTATACATTTTTGTTCCCCTCCCCCCCCCCCTCCCCTTCCGTGTGTGCGCAACTTTTTATTTTTCATGCCGCATTTATTTCAGCTTTTTACACAGGCAATACACAATTTTAATGCGATAAAATATTGTATTTTAGAAATAGAAAGTTAAAAAAACAAAAAATTAAAAAGATTATGACATTTAGAATTAACGATTAGATACTACAGTTTAATTTTACAATACTGAAAAAAAAACATCAAATAGTGTCTATAGAGTGAACGGTCCCTTTAATGTTAATTCTGAAAAGTCGTCTCTGAAGTCTCATCCTTTGTGGGGAACCCTGTTTATTCATTTTACTACTTTTCGTAACGATGACTCAATTTTGATGGCAAAAATATGTTTTTAAACGATTCTTTCATAAAAGAATCTAAAACTGCAGGATGAGCGCATTCTTTTAAAATAATCCCTGTAATGAATTGAATATTGCAAAAAGATACCAACATTCCACGCAAAAGGAAGGTATTTAAATTCTAACCGTTCGCTTATTTCAGTAATTTCGGGGTAAACTAATATCCATATTAGCTGTTTATCAGTCTTATTTTTTTAAGAATCTGCATGGCCATAGAGCTAGCAGATTCGGCGATTTATCGTTGAGAATTTCAGCGCAAAGGACGGTCTGGTACCTTTGTATAGACACTATTTAAACAGCCCAAGAAAATCTTAAATTATCATATTTTAATGACAAAAAGCATCAATTAGTATCTGTACAAAGGATGACCTTTGCGCTGGAATTTTGAACAATAAATCGGCTTTTTCTCCGGCCTTGGATATCTTTAAACAGTAAGACAAATACCGATTAATAGCTAAGCGGTTTACCATTTATTTATTTAAGTCTAAACTTCAGAGTATTTTACGGTAATTGGTAATTTCCTAGTATACGGTTTCTGGACCCCCCCACCCTTCCCCCTCCTATCAATTATGTACATGGATCTTATATGTAAGACATGGATATAATTGACCTTTGCTGAAAAATAAGTGATCTTGTACAAAATTGATAGGAAGGGGAAGGGAGGGGCGGGGGTCCAAAAATCGTATACTAGGACGGACCCTAGTAATTGTGACTGAAGATATATATGCAATAATGCAATGAGCAGTCTGAGCTTTCCTAAGCATGATTAAATTAAGAATTGAATACATATGTTTTAACTCATATCAACATAAATAAAATAATATATGAACTCTTTCACATTGCACATAGTCTTAACATTGTACAGAAGAGATGATATCATAAAGCAGCTTTTTTTTAGGTTTTTTTTCAAACTTTATATTTGATTAAAAATTATCATTAAACCTTACCCGACTTCTATTTCTTTTATTCAAATTTAAACTACAAGGACTAAAACAATTGTGACAAGGGAAAAAGATAAATTTAACCGGAGTTTTCAAACTTTTCAAATAATGTAAAATTAGATTTTAAATATTTACATAAAATAACGATTATCTAGATTTTACAGAATGCTCAGTCAGGGAGTAAAATAGCAATATTCTTACTCAAGGAGTAGAATAGGAAAATACTCAGGGAGTAGAATAGGAAGATACTAAAGGAGTAGAATAGAAAGATACTCAGGGAGTAGAATAGGAAGATACTCAGGAAGTAGAATAGGAAGATACTTAGGCAGTAGAATAGGAAGATACTCAGGCAGTAGAATAGGAAGATACTCAGGAAGAAGAATAGGAAGATACTCAGGGATTAGAATAGGAAGATACTCAGGGAGTAGAATAGGAAGATACTCAGGAATTAGAATAGGAAGATACTCAGGAAGTAGAATAGGAAGATACTCAGGGAGTAGAATAGGAAGATACTCAGGCAGTAGAATAGGAAGATACTCAGGAATTAGAATAGGAAGATACTCAGGAAGTAGAATAGGAAGATACTCAGGGAGTAGAATAGGAAGATACTCAGGAATTAGAATAGGAAGATATTCAGGGAGTAGAATAGGGAGATACGCAGGCAGTAGAATAGGAAGATACTCAGGAAGTAGAATAGGAAGATACTCAGGTAGTAGAATAGGAAGATATTCAGTAAGTGTTCCCTGAATTTTAGATTTTAAAAATTTTATTTCTCTTGAAATTGGCAGTTCGCATTATTATTATCATAATTTAGTTATGAAGATATGTGCAATCAAGTATACTTTGTAATAAAAAATTCCGAAAGGTTTTTTGTTTGTTTTTTTCCGATCATTTTTTTATAATGCGTGCAGTTCCTGAATTAATATGCATGTTTTTTAGATGTTAATCAAATCTCAATAAACTAACAAGACATGGACAAATATATAAAGACAAAGGAATTCAGACTTTAAAACATAAAATAAAATTGATATCACCATAGTCCCGTCCGCCTAATTTTGTTTCATCAAACGAGCTGGGTCAACCACTTACTGCAGGTACACTAGACTGACCGGTACGAATAAACACTACACCTCACAATCATTGTACTGTTTAAAATATGACATTGCATAAACATATTTTAAATATTTATTTATAACAGAAGAAAATAAATATAATAAACAAACTAATATTATAAATATTGAAATAATAAATTATAAGAATGATATGTTAGTCACAATAACATCATGAAAATGCATTTTATAACATATACAGTAAGACAATTTTAAATGCATAGTTCATTGGCTAGTAACAAAATAATAAAAAGAAAAAAATATTTTAAAATTTAATTTTAATTCACAGAACTAACAAAAAGTTAGTTCAATTTTTAACATAACATAATGAGATATTTAGTTTTGAACAAAAATCACTCGATTCGGACAGTCCTGAACTCATCAATCAGACTTGAACGGACCTAAGAGTAAGAACAATATCGTCACTGGACGTATACAGTTCGTTCTTACTCTTCTCATCCTCTCCGTCCTCTCCTATTGGTTTAAACTTGTAATTAAACCCATCCGGTATATTTTGTCCAGGACGGAGATAAACACAATCTCGACTCTCAACCTGAACCTGCCGACCTTCGACCTCATGTTGTCGATGCTCTGTATGTCGGCCTAGTTGAGGTTTGGTTAGAACAGGTTTAAATCCTGAAACAGTACTGTTGGATGAGTTGGAGTCTGGGGGAAAGGATTTGTTTATCGGAGATATATTAAAGGAGGAAGATTCAGGTTTAGAAGAGAAGTATTCTCTACTAGAACCCGGAGATAGGACTGGTTTAGGTTGAACAATTGGAGGAGATTTAGGTTTAACTGAACCATGGTTTAATGGCGGGGTTTCCCCTGCTTGGGTTGAATCTGTACTGCCAGAAAACCGATTTGACACCAGGCGGGTTGGAGACACCAGAGCATTGATTTGACTAGATATACTAGATACAGGTTTACAAGGTTTAGAACCTGAAGTAAAGATCTTTTCTTTTTTCTTATTATTGCCCTCGTGCACTGCGTAGGTTGATACAGATGAGAGTTTTGGCAACCCTATCAGGTTGGGTTGAGACTGAAACCCTGCAGGTTTAGCAGAGATAGGAGCAATGTTGGTTGAACCCGCCGCTACAAACCCGGACAAGATTTTGTTGGGAAGGAAACCCTGCATTCTCCTGGAAGGAGAGATAAGGGTGGTGGGAGCTCCCTGCTTAGCAGGGGAGGTGGAGTCGTGTTTAGAGAACTGAGAAGAGAAAGGTTTAGAGAAATCCATGTTTCCGGAGTAATTTCCTGGAGGAGAGACACAACTAGAAGACTCAGAGACATGTGAGACGGGGAGAGTGTCCTGGATACTGGAGACGGGACGGTTTGGATCCGGGAGCCGGGAAAAAGGATACCCAGGATCCGGGAGCCTGGAGAGAGGATTGTTAGGATCCGGAAGTCTTGAGAGAGTTTTGCTAGGATCTGGGAGCTTTGAGAGAGGATTGTTAGGATCCGGGAGCCTTGAGAGAGGATTGTTAGGATCCGGGAGTCTGGAAAGAGGATGTAAACGAGAAAAGGGATAGTTTGGATCTGGATGGTTTGGAGAACTGATAAACTGAGGTATTCCAGCTCCAGATAGGTAAGAGGTTGACATATTCCTCTGTGTTAGCTTAGACCCTGAGTAGGACGAATCCGGAAAGGTTCCTATCGAGCCTGAGGACTGTGATCTGAGCATGGTCTGCAGATTTAAAGTTTGTGATTTTTCATCCTGTTGAGCCATCCTTTCCTCTTCTGAACCCGGAGAAGAATGGTTTCTGTACAGATTTGGTTGAGGTGTAGCAGTATGAAGATCTGCAACAACTTGAACCTGCTCCGAACCCAACCAAGATCTCAAACCCGTATCTGGTCCCAACTTCATCCCCGCTGCATCACAGATATACGGGATCGATCTAAAAAACGATTTTGTTATTGCGTGTTTTAAAGACTTANTCATCCAACCTCAGAACTCTCTCTCTTAATCTCCGAATACAGATAAGGATTTAGATTATAGAGACTTGTGTACTCCACCCAGTAATTGTCATGCTCTTTTCTACAAATCCTGTCAACGTGATAGAATTTGTATTCTTAGTTTTAGCGTGGGAGGGAGGAGAGAACCAAACCCAGATTTAAACATCTGATAAACCTCAGCTGCTGCTCTAGTTCAAACAGATTTAATTAATTCAATTAAACGTGTTATTCTAAACCGTTTAGATTCAACAAAATGGAGTTCAACGTTAAACATTTATCTAGTTTTGTAAACCGACTCACCAAATTTGACTAAACCTCTAAAATGACCTTTAAAACCTAACTGTTTTAAAAGGATCTTCTTCACTATCTTAAAAGGAGTGTCTGGATAGATAAATAGTTGAGCCATGAGATTGCAGAGACTTTTTTAGAAATCATTTGAGACCTGTACAGTGTATAATTTCAAAGTAAGAGCGCAAAGTCAATCTTTAAAATCCTTTTTTACGCTCGGCTCCAGAAAGATTGTGCTGCGGCAGAACCTGCCGCTCCACAACCTGCTGAAAAGTGAAAACTTATTTTTTAAAAAGTGTTCCTGTTAATATCCGTTTGTGCCTACCTGGATTGTATTCTAGGTATTCCTTGATCCAGAGATTCTAACGCCTTCCTGATTTCGTTCAAATCCTCCTCGTGTTTATTTTCCCCTCGTTTCCGGAGCTGCAGGGCTTGATAGATATGCCCCCCCTCCCCCGGCACAGTCTGGTAGGTGTGGTTTGGCCGTCCCTCCCCCTGTATAGTCTGGTAGGTGTGGTTTTGCCGTCCTTCCCCCTGTATAGTCTGGTAGGTGTGGGTGGATTGCTCCTCCCCCTCGGACTGGTAATTTTGAATTTTCTCCTGTCACATATCAGATTATAAAGATGAAACATGCCGGAAATGCATGTTAAAAAAGGACGTTTTTTTCAGAAAGATGCATGCTGTAAAAGGGGGGGGGGCGGTCATGCCTTCAGTTGATTATTTGTAATTATTGAAGTGTTGTTGAAAATAGTAAAGCCTAAGCTTGATAATTGAAAGTTGATTAATGAGAAAAAATCCATGGGATTAATTCTAAATAAAACTCTTCCGTAAGCAGAGCCTTAAATGGCATGGCATATATGACACGAGAGAGGAAAGAATAAGTTTGGGGGGGGGGGGGTGGCTGACAGCAAGTATTTGCACGCGCATATTGTATTGTTACAAGAATGATGAGCTGGACATGGCTTGACAATGTTGGCGCAGACAAGAACCTGTTTGTGTTTCATCAATTATAAATCATCTGTTCCTGACTAGGTTCTCTTAATTCTCCAGGTTCTTTAAATCGTTCAGGTTCCTCTGGTTCTCTAGGTTCTCTGGTAACTCTGGTAAAGGAGGAAGGAGCAGGCTGAGGATATTTATTGAGCCTGGAGTCCTGAACCAGGCCAGATTTAGATTTTCTTGGTATACTCTCAGTAGGAGAGATGATAGGGGCAGGAAGGATCTGGGAGTATATGGAGGGACAAGGGGTGGGAGCAGGAGAGAAGGATGAGGAGGAGGGGGTCGGAGCAGGAGAGAAGGAGGAGGAGGAAGGGATCGGAGCAGGAGAGAAGGAGGAGGAGGAAGGGGTTGGAGCAGGAGAACAGGATTGAGGATTGGAAGATTGAGATGTAATGGATTGAGGTTGAAATGTAGGATTAACATTTGAAGTAAATTGCGAAGGATGAGCGGTTGGAGCTGTGATGAATGAGGAGGATGAAGGAGAGGAGATGGATGAGGAGGATGGAGGTGAGGGGATGAAGGTTGGATGAGAGCTGGAGAAAGATATCTGAGGGTTAAGATGATTACTCAGAGACTGTGAAAGAGCTGAGTCCTGACCCTAAAAATATAAATTTTCAGAATTCTTGGAAATTAGAATTGTCAGTAAATATAAACATGAAAACTGTACACCGAGTCTAACAGTCGTCTTTCTATTTAAGAGTTCTCTTGTTATCACTGTAAACCAAAAAACGGCAAACGATAAACAGTAAATGGGGAAAAGTAAAAGTAAATGGTGAACGATAAACGGTAAATGGAAAACAGTAAAGGGTGAAAGATAAACGGTAAATGGTAAAAATAAAGTAAATGGTAAACGATAAACGGTAAATGGAAAACTATAAACGGTAAAAGATAAACGGTAAATGGTAAATAGTAAAAGTAAATGGTAAACGATAAACGGTAAATGGAAAACTATAAACGGTAAAAGATAAACGGTAAATGGTAAATAGTAAAAGTAAATGGTAAACGATAAACGGTAAATGGACAATTGTAAACAGCAAAAGTTAAGTTGTTAGAACGGAACGGTGAACAGTACACAAAAAATGGCAAGTATTATAATTTTGACTTTTCTAACTTCTAATTGTTTAAAAGTAGTAAAAAAGAACGGACAAAGTCAGATATTTTAAATACTAAAAAACAGAAAAGAAGGAAGAAAAAGTTTAAAAAGTGGGACGAGAGAAAGATTCGATTAAAAAAAAGGGGAAAATCAAATTTAACAAAAATGTAGAAAGTATGAAGAATGTAGCAAATAGTTGCACTTTTTAACTCGTGAAAAAGGATGGAAAAACATACGTCATGCCCACATTAGCAAAAGCACGATTTGTCAGGCTCCAGAGAGGATTTGTATTCTATCTGAACACTGTATATAGACTAACACACCATTCACTGTATGATATAGTGTACTGGTAAATATTCATTTATGTATTGTATACATATATATTTCTGAGGTTTAGATTTGTTGTTATTTTGTGTTTTGCCAGCTTTTTTATTCCGTTTGATGGTTGACGGTAAATGGATGGTTTGATGGTATTGATGATGGTTGATATATTAACCACATATCATAGTATTATCTGCCTGAGGTATATATGATGGTTGATATATCTATTTGAGGATTGATGAAAGTTGCTTTATATGCTTAATATCAACCACATATCATGGTATATCTACCTGAGGTATAGATGATGGTTGATATATTAACCACATATCATGGTATATCTACCTGTGGTATATATGATGGTTGATATATCTATTTGAGGATTAATGAAAGTTGATTTATATGGTTGATTTAAACTACATGTCATGATAAACACACATATATTTATACATAAACATATATATATTCATATACCAACTATGTATCACGTTTTATCTACCTGAGGTACAGATGATGAGTAGGGTGGAGGAGGTCCCCAGAGTAGGTTAGGTAAACTATCATTTTGTAATCCTGTCACGTGACTAGATCCTAGCATTCCTTTTCTTAGTAGATCGGTAACTGTATAACAGGAACTGATCTGACGAGATGAGCTTAATCCAACTCCAGGCCTAGATAGAGAGGTATATATCGTTTATTGGATACAAACAAACAAACAGACAGACAAGCCATATTTATATTTAGATTTCCGGTTGGGGGAGAAGGGGGGGGGGAGCGCTTTTGTTTATAATAAGCTTAGATAAATTAAACATCCCCGAAGGTACAGCATAAGGCCATATAAAACTGATTAAGATATTATTATTGTTAAGAATTAATTACGGTAAGACCCAGGACACTGTGAAATATGAAAATGGCCTTTTAATTTTATACTGTTATTAAGCATGGTAGTTTTACCCATAGCTTAAAAATTAAATTATATTAAGTAAATGTTGTACTGTGTACACTGCACAATTGTTTTGTCTAATGTTCATTGGACTGTTTTAACTTAAGTCTAACACTCGTCTTTCTAATATACAATTTTCTAGTTTTAACCTTATAACGTGGAAATGATCAAACTCGGACATGTTTTTCCTGTCTGTGCAATTTGTGACCCTGACTTGAACCTTCCATACCTGAATCCATAAACATCATCGGCTTGTGAAGTTCTCCAGTGCCCCTGATCCCCTGCTGGTCCTGGGTCCCCCCTGGACCAGGATGACCCCCAACCTAGCAGGGAACTTGGTGTCCCTGTCCTGGTGCTCATTGTGTTTAAAGGGGTCGGAGAATAGAGGTTATCACATCGTCGACCCCAGAGCCTAAAAATAACAAATGTCTTAAAATCATATTTCAGGAAAGATATAAAATCAATAATTTAAATCACAATAATTGTGTTCCTAATTTGATTCAGAAACCCTTATCAAAAATTTGAAACAGAACTAGTCAAAGAAAATAGAATATATTAGAGTGGAATTTAAACAATCCCTCAGTATGAATTTTGTCAGTCCCTTTCAGTTTGAAAGAGAGTTCAAAGTGTACAATTCATGTAAATGTTTACAAATTTTACGCAGTACATCACACTAATACAGTATGATCCCTGGACATATCCACTCCAATTTCATTCCTGGAAGACAGTTAACTTCAATTTCTTTTTAAAAAATAATGATTGAAAATAAAAATAGAAATGACAGATGCAGTTGTTTATTCTGATTCATCTCAAACCTATTTGATTTTCAAGACTTGAAAGTTGTAACTTGAGACTTCAGTCTCTTCAAAACAAGAAAACATCATGTTTGTTTCAAATCAAAGAAATATTTGAAATATTTCCGAAAATCTTATTTGATACCAGATCATATTAAAGAAGTATTTTCATTTTTATTTGTTTGTTTGAATGCCCGAGCTAAACTAATGAACCCCTGAACCGATTTGCCTCAAATTTGCAGATTAGAACTCAGCAGAATCACAGGAACTCTGATTTTCTAACCCTTGCAACCCAATGTTGTAGACCTTACAAATTTTAAACTATGAATTCTGTTAAAACAAATAAGTTAAAATATCAAAGGATAACACCATCACGTTGCAAAGATATAGGGGTGTGCAAACTCAAGTTTGTGGCTCAACTCCATTAATTCCTCTTTGTGATATTCAACGCGGAAGAGATAAATATAAAATTAAAGGATTAATTACATTTTCCTCAAACTTAAAAGTTGAACTCGTGGATATCGAGATCAAGTGTTGTTATAGATTAGTGCTTTTTCATATAAATACAGGAATGAAAGGGACTGTACGCGTAATTTCAAGTGACCCTCCATGCAAAGGTGGTAATTCATGATTCACAACAGTACCCAAATAACCATTATCTGATAAAGAATGTGGAAGATGTAGTCGTTTTTCTTGGTTTAAAAGGTGTATATTTTGATCGTTCCTTTGTTGGTTTCCTGCAGTAGAAATGCAAAGAAATCAGAAAGCATACTTAAGCATAAAAGGGTATCGTTGGAAATCTGGAATTTTGCCAGTTTTGCATGGAAGGTCAATTGAAATTATGCTGACAGTCCCTTTAAGAAAATGAAAGTTGTTCCTTGAAACATGAGTTCGTGTTGAGACCCTTTTATCTAGATTTCCGGGACCGAATACTAAACAGTCCCAGTCCAGGCATTAAAGAGAGTATATGTTGAACAAAACTTCCGAGTTTCCTTTTTGGGGTGTATACATTTGCGTAGATTTTAATTTAAGGAATCAGACAAAAAAGATAAAGTAATACTATGTAATACTATGTAATAGTAATGGTAATAGTATTTCTAAACAAAAGATTTATTATCTACAAAATTGTCTGAATCCCATTCATGAAACCGGGTCATGAAACCGGGTTTTCGAAACTGGGTTTCATTATGACCTTAAGTTTAGGACTCTGGTCCGTATTAAATCAATTTCTTTGCCATAATTACATCCCATCGTAAAATAGAATTTTGCAAACACGTTGCAAATTGCAATCCTCATTTTAATGCAGCTTTATGCATTCATACTCACTGCTTCCTTCATGATAATAATGACAAACATGTCTTAACCAAATTTAAAACTAAAATCCTTTTTTGCTTGTTTACTATTTTGTATCTTAATTTAATAAATAATATATGAAACTACTCTATGTTGTAATTGACCTAAAAATTACCCTCCATAAAAGAAAAACACATAAAATCTGCAAACATGATTTTACAAAAACAAAATTTCATTGAAAAATTATTTATTCCCCTGTTTTCAAGTTTAGGAATTTTTAAGTGTTTTTTTGTTGGATTCTGTTCAAATTTCTTTAACAATTACAAAAACCAAGAAGTCGTTTCTTTAAAAATTCCGCCGATTTTTGCCATTTATTATTTTTTAAATAAGTTTCTCAGATATCAAACTTTTATCTAAAATTTCAACGATTTCGTTTGTTGATCATTCTAATTTTAAAACAAATAAAAATCAAAACAGATTTAATTTTTATGCTTTCAACTAAAATAAGTCAATTTGAAAATCTGCTCAGGATTTGACCAGGTACTTCTTTATATCTATAAATCTTAAAGGGACCGTTCACTTATTTGGGTAATTTCAGGGTAAACTAAACAGCCTATTTGCTGTTGATTGGTATTGGTATTAGTTTTCGAAGACAACTGTGGCCGGAGAAAAGCCGATTTTTCGTTCAGAATTCGAATAGGCTGTTTAGTTTACCCTGAAATTACCCAAATAAGTGAACGGTCCCTTTAAAACAAGGTTAACTATTAAATATTATCCCTGTCTGTCTCAATCGTTGATTGATAAATATGTTTACCTGTAGTTTAGATAGTCTAACTGTTGTAATATGTTTACCTGTAGTTTAGATAGTCTAACTGTTGTAGTATGTTTACCTGTAGTTTAGATAGTCTAACTGTTGTAATATGTTTACCTGTAGTTTAGATAGTCTAACTAATGTAGTATGTTTACCTGTAGTTTAGATAGCCTAACTGTTGGAATATGTTTACCTGTAGTTTAGATAGTCTAACTGTTGCAATATGTTTACCCCAATAGTTTAGATAGTCTAACTGTTGTAATATTTTAACCTGTAGTTTAGATAGTCTAACTGTTGTAATATGTTTACCTGTAGTTTAGATAGTCTAACTGTTGTCTACTGCACTGACAATTACTCTCTGTACTGCAGTAACTTTGTACAGATCTGGAAATACCAGGCCTAAATAATTATAATGCATTAATTGTAACTTGACAAATAATGTTGTACACCGTTTATTTTCTACTACGGCAGTACATTGTTTACTACTTGCAGTACACAGTTTAATACCTAAAGTACATTGTTTACTATCTAGCTGTAGTGCACTGTTTACTACTTGCAGTACACTGCTTACTACTTGCAGTACAATGTTTACTTCTTGCAGTACACTGTTTGCTACTTGCAGGACACTATTTATTACTTGCTGTACACTGTTTACTACCTATAGACACAGTACACTGTTTACTACTTGCAGTACATTGTTAACTACTTGCAGTAGAATTTTCTACTTGCAGTACACTGTTAACTACTTGGAAGACACTGTTTACTAACTGTAGGCAATGTTAACTACTTTCAATACACTGTTTATTACTTGCAGTACACTAGTACACTGTTTATTACCTGCAGTACATAGTTCTACATTGAGAATCTAACTGCTGAAGATATTGCTTCTTTTTCTCATGACTAAAAAATGCTTAAAATGAAATCTACGAAATGAAAAATTCCAAATCTACAGAATGAAGAAATTAAAAAGTTGATAATTACCTGAGTATTTGATAAACCAGCATACAAGAGAATATGCTGACAAGAATACCAATAACAGATAAACCAAACATTCCCCTAAACCCATCACACTTTATTACAAAGGAAACTTTAAATAATAATAAGAATTCTATCTATTATGTACTAGACTGAAAAAACAAGCATTTAAAATTTTTAAAATATATAAATTTTGTTAATTTTCTTCCTCGGCTCTACTGCATAAATCTATTGGTCACTTTCATAGAGAAATTCTACATCCATCTTTAGTTTGAAAAAAAATATCTCCCTCATTTCTTTTCAGTCGAATGGATTTCGATAGTCCCAATTTGTAAAACATAGTTTTGGTTATTTGAGTGAAAAGTACTGGATTTAGTTTCTAAAAGGACAAAATTTAATAAAGAATTCCACTTTCTCCCTCGTATTATATATATATCTCTATATATATATATATTTATATATATCCATATATCCGGCCCTCCTTGAGATTTGAGTAAAGTCAAGAAANTTTATGGAGAAAATTTAGTTTTTAGGAATAGCTGGTATCTAAGCTAGTAGTTAGTATTTAACTTTTATGGAGAAAATTTAGTTTTTAGGAATAGCTGGTATCCAAACTAATAGTTAGTATTTAACTTTTATGGAGAAAATTTAGTTTTTAGGAATAGCTGGTATCTAAGCTAGTAGTTAGTATTTATGTTTATATATCCACTACACTCTCCACTAAACCCCATTTTGTATTCGGTCAATGTACTGCAGATTGTTGCAGTACCGACCAAAAGCTTAGATTAGGGTGACCAATGACTATGAGTTGATAAAACAATAAAAATGATAAATGTAAAAACTTTTTCATTCACACAAATTAGATTTTGCCATTTTTAAAAAATCAAATATATCCAAGTGCAATTGGAATAAAATGAAAATCCTTCTCTTCTATTGAAAACTATTTTAAATAATTCAGTTAATTAAAATTAAAAATTGACAATTTAACACTTTTAGGAGTGATTAGAACATTCAAATCTTCTTAGCTAATAGAAACCAATAGGGAGGGGGTGGGGGATGGCCGGGTAGATGTCAGGTTGATGTAGAGACTGCATTAGTTTAGAATTTAGAAAAACGAAAATAGAAGTCTTAATCACAATTAAAGTTGACTTTTGAAGACAAATTGTTTAGACATTATTTAAGCCTGGTATCATTATACACACAAGGACAGGGCAGGCGCTGAATAAGGAATTTAATTTGATATTCCCGAGATGATCCCCCCCTTCCCTCTCCTCCCCCATTCCCCCTCATTTCTGGATCATCCATCAAATAAATTCTGGATCAGAACTTGAAACCTGAATTTCCAAACCCAACTTTAATCTAATAATTTGAAACTATTGGGTTGTTTCAATTTTACCGGAAATTTGTTTAATTGGTTAATGGATTAAATTATTGTATATTTTTTAAGACCTAGCCAAAGGTTTCTGTTTTTTTTTCTTCTTTTTTTTCTTTAAAAATTCGATGAAAACGTAAACTTTGCTTCAAATGAAACCTCCATTTATAGAGTAGCTTGCTCGATTCACAGCAGTACCCTCAATAGCTTTGTCTGATCAAGTATAAATAAATATCCATGTTTTTCTTTTTCAAAACTTAATATTGTCAATTATGCAATCTTTACTAAATTGGTTTGCGCATTTATGCTGTTTAAGCAAGGGGATCGTTGTGAATCAGGCAATGCTATTTTAAATGTAGGATCACATGAAACTACAGCAACAGTCCCATTTAACTCTTTGAAGCAAAATTTTATCCGATTAATTTTATATTTTAACAATCTGGTATTTCATTGTTACAACCCTGGTCACTAGTTCTCAACAGGGTGTCTGAAATAAAATGACATCTTTCTTTATTCAGCATTTCTTACTTATAGCTTTTGGGTTTTAACCTATTATGTTTGATTAAAATCCCAAATAAAAAAGATTGGACCATTTTTCAAAAAGTTTTTCTTGGCACACCCTGTAGATGAATCAGCAGAAGCAGATGCAAACTATGCAGAATATTAAAGCACATTAAATATGAAAGGGAACTAGGAATGTATAGAATTGGTCTTTTTTCATTNGGGGGGGGGGGGCATTCTTTTGTTCTAGCACTCTCATTTTTGACACTATCACCGTGAAATTTTGCGATTTTTAATGAATAGTAATCTAAAGAATTTTTTGTAAATTATTTTTTTTTATTTACAGGGTATGGCATAGGGCGGAAAAAAGTCCGATCCGTGGGAAAAAAATCTAAAATAGCCCATAACTTTTTTCTGACTAAAGCTACAGATCTAAAAACTATATTTTTCTGGGGGGGGGGGCGCCAAACGCTCCCCCAGGCTATACATAGATTCAGACCCCCCAGCCTTTATAGGGTTAAGAAAAGCCCACCGCCATTTAAAGGAGACCAGGCCAGATTCACAACTATACCCTGTAAAACTCTATCTAATCAATAATGAGGAAGATGTCTGCATATTTTTCTAGCTTGTAATTGTTTAATTCTTAAAATTTCATATCAAAATCATGGATATATTAATAATGCAAAGTGGCGAATGTAAACTAATAGAGACGTATGCAGGAGGAAAAATGTTCGAAACCTTATGTTTGAAAAAGTATACTAAAAAAATTTCATTTTTTTGACGCACTTGATATTTTTAGAACGCAAATGTTGTACTGACTGAACTGCAGCGTAACAATAAAAATGATCAGGCTTCCAACATAGATTCTCTAAACAAAATCTTCTCTGATTTGGAGAATAGTTCTTTCCTATTTTCCCTTTTCCCCTTATCCTTTATATAATCAGCTTTGAAGAGATAATCAAGAGATCTGAGATACGAATATAAATAGGAATAAGAAAAATCTAATTAAAGGGACTGTGTACCCTTACAAGTTTTATTAGATTAAAATTAACCCTAAAAAGGCTGGGGGGGGGCGTCCCACGCCCCTCCCTCTAGAAAAAGGCCTTAGAGAATAGGTATAAGGTTGAAATGCATGTTCATAGCCCAATTTTTCACGGCCAGCTCATTGAAAAAATATTAGATCGATAACTTTTATAGTTTTGGTGCTAAGGAGGGTTAAAAAATACCATAAAAGGTTTAAAAAATGTAAAAAAAAAAATTTTCTTTAAAACAAATATCAAAAAGTGACACATGTTTCTACATATAATTTTCAAGGGCTTTTAAAAAATATAGTTTTTAGATCTGTAGCTTAAGTCATAAAAAAGTTAAGGACTATTTTATTTTTTTTTACACAGACCGAACTTTTTACCGCCCCGTACCCTACCTTTTTTTTACAAAAATCCTTTAGATTTCTATTTATTAAAAGTCAAAAAATGTTCACGATTATATTGTCAAAAGAAGAGTGCTTAGGCAAAAAACTAGGCGCGGGGGGGAGCACCAAACGCCCCCCCACCAGATTGTTTAGGGTTATAAGTTGAATAGCTGGTTGTTTTCAATTGGGGTTTCTCTATAAAAGTGACTTGCAGATTTCTAGCTACATAAACAGGGGAGGAAATTGTGAGAATTAAAGACTTGAGGGCACTACAATCTATAAATGGAGGTTCACTTGAAGTTACAAAGATTTATTAATTATCGCATTTAAACACAATTAAAAACCTTTGTTAGGCAACCCAAGAAATTGTGGACATCTTTTAATATATTATAGAATTTTTAAGTATTTTAGTAAAAACATCAATAAAATCATCATCAAAATTGTACCTCAAGAAACAGGTTCTTAAATTTTTGTCATATCTATTTTTTGATTTAAACCGTTTCATTTTATAAAACTTCTATAGAAGTCAAAGTAATAATCTGTTAAAATCTGGGAGAAAATCTACGAAATGAATATATTGTTAAATTACCTTCATGTTCTATAGATCTAGGATCTAGGATTCCAGCGAAGCATGTACATGTCTTAGTAGATGATTGATAAACACATTCACGCAGTGTCTGTAATCTAAACAGGAATCCTATGTTAATTTTCATTCATGTACATTGTACAGTTTAACTGTACACCTTACACCAGATGCACACTGTACACCAATACAACATGCATGTATTGTGGTTTTAACAAATACTAAAATCTAGCTGTAGTGTTTATTTATACTTTAAGGTTGTATTTTGTAATCTTAATTCTTATTTTTCTACCACGATCTGGCAAAGAATGTAAAGAGTGCCGGGCTTTAACCAGCTAATATTACAAATATCTTAACTTGCTCTAGTCTATAGTATCTATTTTCTATTCTCAATAGTCTCTAATCCCTAGTCTCTAGTCTGTATTCTCTGTAGTCTTCTGTAGTCTCTAATCCCTAGTCTCTAGTCTGTATTCTCTATAGTCTCTAATCCCTAGTCTCTAGTCTGTATTCTCAATAGTCTCTAATTCCTAGTCTCTAGTCTGTATTCTCTGTAGTCTCTAATCCCTAGTCTCTAGTCTGTATTCTCTATAGTCTCTAATCCCTAGTCTCTAGTCTATATTCTCTATAGTCTCTAATCCCTAGTCTCTAGTCTATATTCTCAATAGTCTCTAAATCCTAGTCTCTAGTCTGTATTCTCTGTAGTCTTCTGTAGTCACTAATCCCTAGTCTCTAGTCTATATTCTCAATAGTCTCTAATCCCTAGTCTCTAGTCTGTATTCTCTGTAGTCTCTAATCCCTAGTCTCTAGTCTCAATAGTCTCTAGTCTCGAGTCTCTATAGTCTCTAGTCTCTAGTTCCTAGTCTTTATAGTCTCTCTTTTGTATCTAGTATCTAGTTTCTATAGTATCTAGTATATAGTATCTAGCCTCTATATTCTGTAGTATCTATAGTATCTAGGTTCTAGTATCTAGTCACCTTGTTCTAGTAATTACGTTTAAACAAAAAGTGTATTTCCTCTGGTATGCATTTGAACTTTTCACCCTTGTCTAGTATTCATCTCACTCCAGTATAATATCATTCTTGTAAGCAAGAGTTATAGGGACTGTAGGTGTAATTTCAAGTGACCCTCCGTGATAAGAAGGCATAGTATAATTCAGAACGGTATCATTGAATTAAACCATTATCTGATCAATAATGTGGAAGATATTGCCGTTTTTCTAATTCATACGTCATCTGCAGACAAAGCTATTAAGGATACCGTTGTAAATCAGGCATTGCCATCTTTAAAGGGAGGGTCACTTGAAAATACGCTTACAGTCCCTTTAAAGGGTAAAGGATCGAGAAGAGAAGAACGTACAATTGTTGGAAGGAGTAGAAAGAAGATGAGAGTTAATGCAAGTTAATCATTTAAAGGTAAACTGTGTATACAAGGAAGATATATGATGGATTAAAATTATGTAGATTTAATCAATATCTGACACGGGATTAGAATTCTATGGAGCTTAAAATCCTTGTCTTGGGTTTATTTCTGTATTTTGCTTCCTGAATATTAGTAGGTATTGTTTATTGCACGGGGTATTCCGATAAACATGATAATTACATAATTAGATACACTAAAAGAACTGTTAAGCTTTTTATAAACTAGTTAACCTTTTTATTTCCAAAAAATTTACTTAAAGAAATTTAAGACAATTGAAAATCTCATGACAAAGATAATTTTTGTTGGACTCCCTGTACTGTAACTACCTACTTGTTGTTTGTTTGTGAGGATAGATTTGGCAGAGATATATGTTGCTGTTTGATTACATTATGGATTGTCTTGTATTTTTATATAGCTATATAAAATAAACATGGTATTCAGTTTCTATGGAGAGGGGGGATGGGGCGTTTCATTGTTCCTGGATGAATTTTTGCATATGGTTACCTATACAGGATGACATTTTAATAACGACCTAAAAAGTGAGTTCATTTTTTACTTCTGTCTTTAAACTAGTCTTTAACTGAAATGTTAGATGATTTGCTAAAGAAAGAAAGAAGATGGAAACTAAAAAGTCAGAGAAAAGGCAAAATAAATTACGTAGAGTCGTCTCATCTTGCTTAGGCAGACCTTTATCTTCAAAAAAGTAAGAACGACTCCTGATGATGCCAAAGTTTTTGGCGAAATAAATTGAGAAGAAAATGATGCAATTTTAGTGAAAGAGAGTTAGGTTGGGATTTGTTTAAAATCGATCTAAAGTTTATATCTCAGAAAGGGTTTCATTCGTTTTTAAAACGACGCACATTCCCAGACAAAGGGGGACTATGAAAGTAACAGGGTGGACAGAAACGAAATAAAAATAAATTAAAAAATGTCACCAACCTGTTCATGTGGATGACAGTTGTTGTTATCGTCACAACAACACAAAGTGCAGAACTTATTAAGCAAAAGCAACCAGTCAATTTTATCTAAATATATATTTGAGTTTTTTACATGCGCTCAATATGCTATTGAAACTAAGTAATACTTAAAAACATAAAATGTATGATGAAACCTAGGGAACTGGCAGAGAAATAATCTTTAGATGGAATAGCAAGGATATCTCGATAATTTTTGCTCTGGCAAAGATTTAAAGGGAGTGACCGGCTATGTAAGGTAGTTGAACTGAGTATGCAGTGTTGTGGACAAATTCTTTAGGATTCATTTGAGACATATAACACTTTATAAATATCTGTAAATCCTGAGTTTGACCGCAAAGTCGACGTTCAAAATCGTACTTTTGGGTAGATAGATACATTTACAGAATCGGTTTCTTTAAATTATTAAATAACGACGACAAAAATGTAAACAAAATTCTTCGGTAAACTAATTAGTTGTTTAGGAACAGGTTGAGAAAATAAAAATTAATCTTTTCATCGAAAATAAGTAATCTTGTTCAATTATTAGTTTTTATTTTCTCATTATTCACAAAGATTTTCTGCAGATTTTCTGAAATTATTATTGAAAAGACGACATTTGAAGAATTTGAAGAAATCTGCAAATAAATTCTTTTGAGAAATATGTTCCTAACCATCTAATTAGATTACTGTATAGTTTTCAATTCCATTCAACAATGAACTCCATTGTTGTTTGTTTAATTCCCTGCTTGTTTACAATAAAACTAGTTCCTTATAAGTCACAGAAAAATGTAAACAAACACAATTTCCCTCTTTAAATCCTTAATCCAAACAGATTAGGTGGAAATGGAATTTTTAAAAGTAGTTATTCACGACGTCATTGGTATTATACAGTGCCACCCTTAGCGCTTTTAGGGAGGTGGGAGCAGAGGGGAGGGGGGGGGGTTATAAGTAAGGCAGCTTAGTTTCTATTATAGAAATTCTTGGGCGTCTTCCTTGTACATGGAATATGTGTAGAGATATGTTATGTTTCCACATTCTGCATATATGTAGTTTCTGAAACTTGATGAATTTTCAAGAAGGTTAGAACTTCTCAAGATGGGAAGAGGGGGGGGGGAAGAGAGGGGGGGAAGAGAGGGGAGTGAAGTTTTTATATTTGATTTAGTAAAACTTTTTCTCTAAGTTTTGTTTATGTTTGAAAAAATTTCCACACAATACCAAGGTAAAGTTAGATTAAAATCAGAAAAAATAATTAAATTATGCAAAATGTGTTTAAATATGTAGAGTAGGGGAAACAAAAACAATTATCTTTTTTCTTCTTAAATCGTTTAAAAAGATGTTCTGCTTAATTCAATCTGTATGTTTCTACTTGATGTTTTTTTTAGAGCTTTACATTAACTGGAATTTTTACTTTACCACCGAGCAATTATTTTTTGTACATTATAAAACAATAACAAAAATAGTACCGTTTTTGACATTTTTCCTGTTTATTTGGGCGAATTAACAAAATAAGGGGAAAAAAATGTTAAAACATATTTAAATCAATATGTAATCTATATATATATATACATGCAAAGCAATAATAATATTTTTTTTGTTTAGATGTCATAATCATGAACCACTGGACCAGTTTGCCTCAAATGTTGATTGGAGAACATGGTAGAATGTTTTGAATAAAAACTTCAGGGACAGCTGGGTTCCCAAGCTTGTTATGTATATTACATGTATAAACATTAAACGCGCGTGGGAGAAAAAAACCTAGATGAATTAGCTCATTAAGATTATCTTTAGAAACCTAATTAAGAAAAATAAAACAGTATACAGGGGTACACATAAAGGATGATATTTTAATGACGACCTGAAACTCTTTATATATGGACCAGAAATTGTGATTTGGTTTTTTGTCTCAAATTAGTCTTGTTATAGCATATTATATAATTCGATCATTTTTACAGCTGCAGGGCCGGGAGCCTTAAATGTATGAATGAGTTGGTGGAAAAATCTTGTACAGCTGTTTCTGAAGTTTTAACCTTTTTTGGGCCAACAAAGTAGAAGCTATCATTGATGTTAATGCACATTTTTTATTCTTTACTCCCGCCGTTTACCCGCGCTTGGTCGTAAATCACGATTTACGACATGTCGTCTTTTCCCTATACAAGTGGACCCACTCAACTTAAAATCTCAAAACCAAGCTTAGAACCATGAGCTCTCCGGAGAATAGTGATCAGACATACAAACATATCATCAGACAAACAGAGATTACAAACTTTAATATATATATTTAGATAATGTTTTCAGATTTTCAGATTTTATATTTTGTTTAAATTTTAAATTCCTTAAATATTACCCCTCAGCCATCCGCCCACCCACCATACTGTCTACGTGTATAAGGAACTGCTAAAATATACACTGCGAATGCAGCTAATTGAAAAAATAAACATTTCCAGAAAAAATATTGCAGAACTTGGACACACCTGAGAACCATTATTCTTCTAGTTATTTCGAACCTTGCACAATGCACAGGCCCCAGAGTAGTTAATAATGTGTGTATGTAGGATTTTTTTTGTTAAATTTAAAAACATTAAATTCAAAATGTACAGAGTTTTAACCCAAAAAGGATAAGACTTTAATGCTGATCAAAACTAAATGTGACAGGTTTTTAAAGCTTTAATGGTTTAAATATAGCCTTTAAACTCGTTACTAACTAATTTGTCAAACCCTGGGTTCGATTACTCCGTAAATTAAACTATTCATTTTTTAAAAATTATAAGTTGGATTTTTAGCTAAATGTTCCATAAATACTACATTTAAATAATGAAATTATCTTGACAAAACACAAAGAAAGGTTGCGTAGTAATTTTGTAAAATTGATTTTAAAAATACGTATTTTGTGAATTCACTTTAAAAATGCATATTTTGTAAATTGACTTTGAAAATACGTATTTTGAAAGCGTACACGTTTGCCAATTTTTGTTTACATAGTTTGCAGGGCGTGGGAGGATTTGCAAACAAGTTTTTGCGCATTTCTTATGAGATTAAATGTCTAGATCTTTGCAGGAAATTCGCGCCAAATTTGTCCTTTGAAATATGAGCTGTATTCCGAGTTGTTTAGTTTAGCTGGGTAAACTGCAGAACATTTAGCAGATCACAAATACAGAGCTTGCTTAATTTATACATTAAACACCGGTAGATATATATATATATACTCTTTAATCTAGAAAATAATGAAAATAGTTTCCCATTAATTGAGATCTAGAAACAGATCTGCTCTTTAATAAACATTTACAGATTAAATACGCAAAAATCTTTAAGAATTTTGCCAATATCTTCTTTAAAACCAAAGCTAACAACAAGTGCGCGCTTTATTGTGCTAAAATGTACATGTAAAGGGCTATAGAAAAGCAGAAGTTAGTTAGAGCGGAAGACTCAAAACCCAAGACGTTGCGAGTGCGACACTTCAGGGTCGACCTTATCTTACAAATAGACGAGACTTTATAAGCAGGCTATATATATGTGGGCCGTTAAAGCATCTTTATAAGCAGGCTATATATATGTGGGCCGTTAAAGCATCTTTATAAGCAGGCTATATATATGTGGGCCGTTAAAGCATCTTTATAAGCAGGCTATATATATGTGGGCCGTTAAAGCATCTTTATAAGCAGGCTATATATATGTGGGCCGTTAAAGCATCTTTATAAGCAGGCTATATATATGTGGGCCGTTAAAGCATCTTTATAAGCAGGCTATATATATGTGGGCCGTTAAAGCATCTTTAAAATATAAAGTTAACATTTTGTTAAAAACAAAACAAACTTACCAGGCTTGGATATCTTAGACTTCCCTTGCTGAATAAAGATACAAGGATACCATTACATATCATCTAAACATGGATACTTTATACTGGATACAGATACAAGGATACCATTACATATCATCTAAACATGGATACTATATACTGGATACAGATACAAGGATACCATTACATATCATCTAAACATGGATACTTTATACTGGATACAGATACATGGATACCATAACATATCATCTAAGCATGGATACTATATATTGGATACAGATACATGGATACCATTACATATCATCTAAACATGGATACTATATATTGGATACAGATACATGGATACCATTACATATCATCTAAACATGGATACTATATATTGGATATATAATTAATCTAGTATACAACTACCACTATAGCTGGTAGGTAAGCTGGTATAAACCAGCCACTATATCTGGTATATAAGCTGGTATAAACCTACCAATATAGCTGGTATGAACCTAATACTATAGCTGATATGTATGCTGGTATAAATCTACCACTATAGCTGGTATTTAAGCTAGTATAAATCTACCACTATAGGTGTTATATTAGCTGGAATAAACCTACCACTATAGCTGGTATATAAGCTGGTATAAACCTACCACTATAGCTGATATATAAGCTGGTATACACCAACCAGTATAGCTAGTATGTATGCTGGTATGAACTTACCACTATAGCTGGTACATATGCTGGTATGAACCTACCACTATAGCTGGTACATATGCTGGTATACACCTAAAACTATAGCTGGTATGTATGCTGGTATAAACCTACCACAATAGCTGGTATGTATGCTGGTATACACCTAAAACTATAGCTGGTATGTATGCCGGTATAAACCTACCACTATAGCTGGTATATATGCTGGTATACACCTAAAACTGTAGCTGGTATGTATGATGGTATAAATCTACCACCATAGCTGGTATGTATGCTGGTATAAATCTACCACTATAGCTGGTATGTATGCTGGTATAAACCTACCACTATAGCTGGTATGTATGCTGGTAAATACCTACCACTACAGCTGTTATATAAGCTGGTATAAACCTACCAATATAGCTGTTATGTATGCTGGTATAAACCTAACACTAAAGCTGGTATGTATGCTGGTATAAACCTACGACTATAGCTGGAATGTATGCTGGTATAAACCTACCACTACAGCTGTTATATAAGCTGGAATAAACCTACCACAACAGCTGGTATGTATGCTGGTATAAACCTACCACTATAGCTGGTATGTATGCTGGTATAAACCTACCACTATAGCTGGTATGTATGCTGGTATAAACCTACCACTATAGCTGTTATATAAGTTGGTATAAACCTACCACAATAGCTGGTATGTATGCTGGTATAAACCTACCAGTATAGCTGATATGTATGCTGGTATGAACCTACCACTATAGATGATATGTATGCTAGTACACACTTACCTCTATAGGTGGTATGAATGCTGGTATAAACCTACCACTATAGCTGGTATATATGCTGGTATAAACCTAGCACTATAGCTGGTATATAAGCTGGTATAAACCTACCACTATAGCTTGTATATAAGCTGGTATACACCTACCACTATAGCTGGTATGTAAGCTGGTATAAACCTACCACAATAGCTGGTATGTATGCTGGTATGGTTTGGAAGTATTGCAGAGATGATGTCCTAGAAACCACCAGGAAATGAATGACTAGAAAGAGGACACCCAGTAGTATACAAAGGCCCCCGGACAACCAGGACAAAATTACATATTTCCGGGTTAATACATTCCACCAGGATTTGCAGGCCACTGGATCATCTAAAACAAAAACTGATTTAAAGAGACAATCAACTCCATTTCAAACCTTTGATTGGAAAAGGATTAAAGGCTTCATAATTTTTGCAGCAATTTATTTTCTTCAATTGTGTTTGCATGAAAAAGGTTTCTTGTAAAAGAAACAATAACGGAAATTATCTGAATTTACCCTTTTTTAGCTAGAAAACGAGGGTATTTTCCACATCATTCATCATATAAAGATATAGATGGCACTGTTGTGAATTAAGCATGTCAAATTTTAAATAAAGAGTCCTTTTATCCCATAATTTTCCTTTCATGTATATTTCTTTAATAAATTAAATATTATCCTTCTTCCCTTTCATCTCTTATTACTTCTAGAAAAACAAGTTTTATTGCTAAATTCTTCTATGCTATTAGAACTAAAAACAAATGTTTAATTCTGATGATGACAGTCACATATCATAGTAAAATAACAAGTTTCCAGTGTTCCGGGATTTCCTTAATGTTGTCAGTCTAAATTGATGATTTAGAAATTTATAAATGAACTGATTAGTACTTGATAGTGATACATACTATTTTTTTGCAACCGTAAGTCGTACACTGTTGATATTATACAACCTTTAAATTCTGTTATATTATAGTATATGAATAAAAATCAATAAAGCAATGCACTGAGTTTCTCAAATATTCGACGCGTCGGTTTTTCTTACAATATATTTATATACAAAAGATACAAACTTTAAATCGAACGATACTAATACAAACTTTTATTACATACAATACAATTTTTTTCTCCAGAGCTTAAAGAGATTAAAAGCATAATTTCTAAAGCCTGATTGACAAGAGTACAATTAAAACCTTGTCTGATCAAGAATGAATTAGATATCAAGTTTTATAATTTTAAAAGTTAATTATTTTAACACTTTTAAACCAAGAGAAACGAAAAAATCTTCCACATTATTGATAAGATAAAGGTTTGAAGAGTACCGTTGTGAATTGGACATTGCCATCTTTCCATGAAGGGGTTAAAACACTTTCTGAAGTTAAAAGTTTTAATTAATATTTCTTTCAATTATATTTCATTTTTTCTCACTAGCCCTGTAGAATTTAAAAATTTAATTTACAAACCCACAATGGAAACATAATCTTAAAAATACAAGTCTAATAAATTACAAAATTTCAGTAAAAGTTAAATACATTCTTTTCAATCTCGTATGTTATTTTGTTTATTCCTTGAAAAGTGACAATATAAAACGTTATTTTTTAAAAAACATCCCTTGCACCCAAACTATTAAAGTAATGTTTTATAAGCTGGCCTCGAAAAATTGGGCTATATTCATACATTGCAATCCGATACTCTTACTCTAAGGCCTTTTTCTAGGGAATGATGGACGNCCCCCGTCTTTACATAGATTTGTAATAAATACACTGTAATATATGGTGTGGTAACAGTTCGTCCAATCACGTTTCACCCAAAACGTTTCAACCAATAACGTTTCACCCAATTCACGTTTCAACCAATACTACGTTTCACCCATCGTTGTCATATTTGTCACCTTTTCTCTATTTAGTAAATGTGTATTGATTTGATTATCGGTCAGATCCTATTGCTACCTGTATTATTAGACTCAAATATATCAGCTGTATACAGACTGCGAATCCGAATAGTTAAGACTAGTAATTAATCTGCAGAGGCTAGATTCAGAGATTAAAGATAGAGTTAGTCGGAGTTTAAGAGTATTTTTGGAGTAAAGTATTTAGAACCCCCCGGACATTTAGAGGGTAAAACCTTTTTTCTGATCTATGAATGAATGAAATATCCTTCTTTTTCTAATCTCTGCATGCATATCCCCCCTCCCCCTTCCTAATACTCTAAAACCCATTGTAAACACCCCCCCCTGCTACCCTCACAGATCACCTAACCCATTTACTGCACAAACCACACTAAGTTCATGGGTAAGGTCGTCTGTTAATTGAAACCATGAAGTCTATATTTTTAGGTCGGATGCACAGAATAAATATATTTGAAAACCCCAGTGCACAATATATTTAAATATATTTGCTTCCTTGTATATATATAGGGCATACCGGACCACAACCTAAAATGTTTCCGATATCTAGCGGTAGCAAACCACATTAAACTAACGTAAAGTTCATTTGTGGTTAAAATCTTGCATCTTCAAACTTAACTCTTTAAAAAAAATACTCATGTGCAAGGTTATAATGCAAGGAAAGTTAATTGCAGATGCGTTTACTTTATGCAAATATTGAAACCAATTCTCTCTGGGCGGAATTTGTAAACAAGAATAGATACATTAGTGCTCGTTTAGTATTCGAGGAGGATAAAAACATTACATTTTGATAATTTTGATAATTCGCATAATGGTTTCCTATGACCAGAATATTTCATTGATTTTTATGTGAAAGATGGATCCCATGTCAGGCTTCGACATCCGTCTTGTGTTTACATTACCGCCCAGAGACAGTACACTGCAGTACAAAAGATGCGTACACCTCTGAAATAACTTTCCTTGCATTATAACCTTGCGCATGTGCTTAAACCCGAAAAGTGTTCAGTACGGCCACTCAGAGGTGTAAAATTAAAACTAGGAGTTACTGGACCAGTAATTCCAAATACATTTTCCCTTGTTGCTTCTAATGCGAACTGAAATACAAACTTAAACCTTGATTTTCGTTCACTAAATTAACATTTCAAAAATTGTGAATGACAAGCGAAAGTGCCACGTTAAAAAATATTTCGACTCTTGAAAAAAAAATTTGAAAAAAAAATCGAATTTTCGCCTTATTTATACCCGTGTTACCTATAGGTTCCCTCAACAAAATTCAGCCAGATTGTGCCAGCCGTTTGGCCAGCTATAGCTAACATATATTTATATAATGAACGAAGAGCTTTATTATATAAATTAATCTTTGTTGATCTGGAGGAAAACATAAAAAATTGGACATTAACGGCCAAGTTTTCATCCTTATTAATACTTTTTACTCACAAACTTATTTATTTTTCCCTTATAAACAAACCCAACTTCTGGGGTAGAAAATAGTTTGAAGAGATGGGTGGGGGGGATGAAAAAATTATTTTTAATGAAAATTGACAAATGCAGTCAGTAAGAGACAAACACAGATTTAAGTAACATGTGTAGACTGTAAACACCAGAGCCCGCGATTAAAAAAATTCGGGAAGATACGGCTCGGGTGTAAGCTTTCGTTGAGCCTTATTTACGACTTGAGCTTTCGGATTCAAGCTGCAGCCTGCAGCATCTTATTTTCCATACTGCGATTGGGTTCAAAAAACCGGTTTAATATTCTATTTGGCGGATTTTCATGAGAGGAATTGGCAAATTCTGGGTTCTTATTAGAACAAAACTTAATATTAAGCCTTATTCTCCACTAAAACAAACCAAGAGGTCTTAAAGTCGGGTTTAAGGAAATACGGCTTGAGCTGAAGTCTTTAAACCGCGGGCTCAGCAAGTAAATAAACCAGGAAGCATCAGTTTCATGCATACACCCTCTTTCATTATTCCTCAGTGTTTCCTTTTAATTTCATTTTCCACTTTTGTGTTCCACTAATCGTGATATCTAGGCAACAAGTTAGTCATCACGACTTTACAAGTGTTGCAACTGCCTGGCCTTTGGTTTTACTTCACAAACTCTCTTATACTTATAAGTAGCCATAGACATTTATAGACATATACCTTTTTAAATGCCACGCTTTTTTCTAGTTTAGGTTTAAAATCAGTAATTGACAAAATACTGTTCAATTTTTGCGTGAGATCGTGCACATCTTGGTTTGCAGTGCACTTACGTCCGGTCTTGCTTATCGTTAATTTTCTGGTTTCTATACAATGAAGGATAGATAGGATATAAGATAGGGACATACAATACAATACAATATACTAAAGGTTAAAAGATCACACAACATTCACGTAGAATTTAACAAGAAGGAGAGGGAAAGTGAGAAGCCAGATAGATAGATAGATAGATAGATAGATAGATAGATAGATAGATAGATAGATAGATAGATAGATAGATAGATCTATTATAGATCTATATAAATATAAATTAAGTAAATTGCGTCTTTCTACGATGTATTCTTTTAATAGAGAAATAACAATCGAGCAATGATTAGGAAGGAGAGATAGATNGAAAATGTAGCCTTGGTTATTGCTGATTCCTTTTAGTCCCTTGTCACTGTGAAGATATATTAGAATCTTCAAGAGATAAACGGAAATTTTCCACCGCCATTTTCTTTTATTGCTACTCGAATACAAATCTTTGATTTTACTTTTTTTCTATCAAGATTTTTTTTAAAGCTCTTTAGTTATCTTATCAAAATCTGTATTTTGTTTTAATGGACCCACAAATAGCTCACACTTATTTATTTGGCCCTAGTCCTAAAAAGCTTAAAATTTCAATGCCATATTGACTGATTAAACAAACCAAATCGCTTTTTCACTTTTATACTTTTTTGATTAATTTTAGACTTTCCCAACATTTCCCATTCTACCACAACCTTTTGTATGCTTTTCTATTGTTCCCATCCTTTCTCATCATATCCTTTCGGATTTTTAAAAAAAACGTTCGATTTTTTTTCCATTTTCCTTTGCCTTTCTTACATTATGCGTCCCATATTCGATCTCCATCTAGTTTTCGAAACTTGAACCTTCTCCTTTAACCCCTACTCAGTACTCTTCCCTCAAACATTCCAATCTCGTAACCCGTACTTACATCATGTAACTTATATCTGTGTTGGAAATAGAGATATGGGGTGGGGGGGGGGGGTTGAAAGGGGGAGAAAATTTCAGGTTTGAAATTTTCCTTGAAATATGTTAAAACCCGACATCCTTGTAAAATATGGTTTCGTGGTTGAGATCATTATAAACTGGTAAACCCCACCTTGCATTTATAAACGTATATAAACATAAAAATATGTAAACTTGACACATTTTATGATTATTGGGACTTTTTATTCTACAATTTGAAAACTATTAATAAAGAATAAAATGAAATTTTATTGAGAAAAGAATTAAGTAATAGTTACAATCTCCATGTCTTTGCAACCAAATGTCTAATGTCTAATCTAAGCTTAAAATATCAAAGGTTTACAAGGTTAAGTTGCAAAGATATAGAGATTAGAAAATTTTAGTTTGTGGAACTTTTTATGGGAACTTTTGTACAGTTTATCCCATCAAAAAGTACTAACTCGTATCTTCTGTAGTCCTTCAGTTAATCTGAATAGATGTGTACATAGATCGATAGGAAACAGAAACAATACGTTTATATCCTTCCTGTTCAGAATTATATCCGTCCCTTTTACTGATTATGATTATTTACATATATCCGTCCTGGATACATATATCCGTCCTGGATACATATAACCGTCCTGGATACATCTATGTTTCCAAACCTGCATAGGAATGCATGAAGCATATTTCTCCTCTAAGGACTCATAAATTATGCAAACCNCTTATATCCTCATTAATTAGATTCTGACAACTACTTATTTAAGTCTATAGACGGATATATACATAAGAAGTTGGGTAGACGGATATATAGGGAGAAGGATGGAATATATTAACATTAACTCCAGGTATACGATTAGTACAGAGCCAAGGCAACTTGGAGATTAAACTTTTAATTCAAGTTTTAAACTTCCTTCCTTGGTTCAAACAAAGTGCTCATACTCTAAAAGAAAATATTTAAAAGTTTTTTTTTATTATGGAGAGCTTGGAACTTCTAAATAATAGGTATAAGATACAGGATATAAGTTTAGGAGTCATTATGTCAGATTTACTGATCTCTCAACGATCGAATTCAAAGTTTCACCGATGTTTGAAAAAGATCGGTTAAAGCAAGGAGAAAGTTGTAATTTAGGAGAATATGCAATTGAAGTAATTTTGTTGATTTTTATTTATTTTGGGGGCCAACATTTTTTAATTGTATTTAAAGTTTCTACGTCACACATTTTGTAAATAAACACTTCTTTAGACAAAGTCAAACACTTGAATATCCTTCATTGTTAAAACTTAAATAAACAAAAAAGAGAGAAAAGAACAAATTACTGGANAATAATAATGATAATAATTATAATAATAATAACGAAAAGTATAGATAAATATAGAAAACGAATATACTAAGAATATCGTTTTATTAAATATTTTTTTTCTTAAAGGATTTTTAAAAAATTGATTCTTTGGTACAAATTAAAATTTCTAATAAATCCTTGCAACCTGATGGTATACACCTTTGATATTTCAAACTTTATTTAATCTAAAAGAAATCCTAATTTGAAATATCAAAAGGTCTATTACATTGGATTGCACAATCAGAATTTGTGTCAAAGACTCAATTTGTTTTTTCCATTTATATATAAATATATATACTTTAGTCAGAGCAAAGGATAAAGCAGTATTTATATTTTAATATTACTCAAATTGAATTTTAGAGATCAAAAATCTAGGAAAAGAGAGAGAAGAGAACAATTTATTCAAATTCAGAAAAGACACAATTTATAAATGTTTTATCTCGGATGTTTTTTAACCTTTCTCCGGAATGAAAATACATTTCTTTTTAATAAGCAGACAATTAGAACTTGCAAATTCGATTTTTAAATAATAAGTATTTAAGCAATCACCAATTAGCCTGGAATTAAATTGTCAATTATCAAAAATGAAAGGGGAACGCACTGGAAGCTTGGTTGAGGGTGTGGATTAACCTGATTTTGTTGTTTGAAATCTTGAACTGAGGAGTTGTTGCTGAGACTACTGTTTCCTGAATCACTGTATTCGTCCTTAAATATTGAAAATATATATTTATTTTTGCTTTCGTCTCTCTTTATGTCAACAGATAATATGACATTAACAAAGGTACTCACTACTTAAATATTAGGTCTTTTAGATTTATCAAATAGTAATCTGATTGGTTAATTCACATTGTGAACAAAATCTAATATGTACAATGTACATCCATGAAAAAGAACTGCAAAAGCAAAAATTGGCTTGACTTGTAGGTTATATAGCTTTATGCACAAATAGAAATAAAAAAATTCACTATTTTGATCAGCATATATCTTTATGGGTTTTTGATTGAGAGGCAAAGATGAAAATTATTTTTCCTATTTTTAGCCTGAAAAGGCCATAATTTTAACAATTATAGGTCGATTTTGTATAAAATAGTTAAAACCCAGCAGGAGCATTTAATAAACGAATTATCAAATCTGGTTATAATGAGTGTAAGATAATTTTTAGATGTTTTGAAAGATCTATCTTTAAATCTGACCATGGGAGAAGCTTCAATGGGCTTTTGCATATATTTCTTTATGGGACGTGAGCTAAATAACCTATAATAAACCAAGCCAATTTTTGCTCTTGCATTTATTTTTTTTCTTGGATGTTTACATTAGATTTAGTTCTCAATGTAAGTTGACCAATATTTGGTGAAGGAAAAACATTAAATTATCCGATTTTTTGTACAATTTGATAAATCAAAAAGACCTAATAAATGAGTACTGTACTGTAAGCGTAATTTCAAGTGAGTCTGTTTATTTGTAAAAGTAATTTGCGCATTAATTGTTCATAAGAAGCAATGGAAAAATTATCAGAATTAAACAATTTTTGAGTCAGAAAAACGACGATATCTTCCTCAATTTTGACCCGGTTCAGGTTTCAAGGGTACCGTTTAAAATCTGGCATTGCTATCTTTGCATAGAGGGTTACTTTAAATTTTGCTTATATTTCCTTTAAAACTGTTTCACAAGAGTGATTTTCAAAACTAATGATCAGACCTGTTCAAGTTTTAAAATTCAAGGTATCTAAAAAGCCTTTTTCAAAAGTCCCCCTGTATATCTGTACTATAGGGTGAAGGTTCAAGGTATGTATACATTAAAGCAATATGCCTCAGATTTGAATAATTGAACTGCCTATCACCCCGACGATGCATATCGTCTTGTAAAATTAAAACTGCAAAATTTTTAAATCTCTGTTCCACGTTTGTTTTAAAAAGAAGTTGAACGCATGGCAGTGAAAAGAGGAAACCTGAAGAAAGTTCAAGAGTTCAGAGAGATGCAAAAACTGCCGAGGTATTTCAGCCACTTTTTAGGGTCGGTGCAGTGTATTTATCTCCACAAAACACGATATTTGGATAAAAATTACCTTTTGTGTCGAAAATTTTGGATCCGCCATGTTTGAATCCGAATCCGCCATGTTGGAAGTTGGACTGACGCCTTCCTCGCTACTTTTCCTCCGAACCTCCATCTTGTTTTGCCGATGTTCGCTTCCGGTAAATTTAAACTCTACATTTTAATCATCTCTGAAAATTAACGAGAATGTAAATAGGTCTTTAAATGCAAACTTGTAGTTTAGATAAAGTGAGGAGCAATTTGCAAATTGAGAGTTTGTAGATTTGGCAAAATTAAAAAAATTAACTATTACTAAAAATTAAAATCTGCGAAAATGAAAAGAAATGTGCTAAAAAAGGCTAAAAGGAAACATTTCCTTCAATAACTGTTCTTATCTTATACAAATTACAACCTGATGTCGTATACTTTTGATATTTCAATCAATGAATTCTGATAATGCAGTGCAAACTAGACTAAAGGAGAAAGTAAAATTTATACAACTTTACTGCTAAGATTTTGTCACCTCGTGCCAGCACTATCTGGCAACATTATCTGGCACAATATCAGAAATTAAAAACATTATTGTTTGATGTTTCTCTCAAGAGCTCATCTGCAATAAGAAAAAAGCTTCAATCTTACGTGAAATTTACTTTGGATTAATCTGAGTTAAAATAGACAAAGTTGACACCATTAGGTTGCAAAGATAAAGGGATTAGAAAACTAGAATTTGAGGTAAATGAACAGCTTCATTATGATTCTACTGAAGGTTTAATTGCGCCCTAACCACTTAATTTGTCAATTTCCACCTAACTGTGAAGAACATTATTTTTCAACATATTAACTTTAATTCTTTCACACAATTAAATTTTGTAAAAAAAAAGGTTTAGAATGTTATTTTAAATAAAACAGAATATTAGTCTATATCTACCAGGGTGTATCGATGAAGCGTAACTACGGTTTACACAGACTGAGGTATACACTGGAATAGGAAAGCAGTATGTTATATTCTGAACCATTGTAAAATATATAATAAACATTCAATACAGGGTGGATATTTTAATTGAAACTTTACAGTTTTGATAAATAAATATCGTTTAAACATATCTCCACTGTTTTAAAAGAACAGGCCTTAATATTTTAGAGGAAACATTTGTTAACACTCTAAACCTAAATTCACAATTTATTTTCAAAGCAATTGACATATTTTTTCATTTTTAGAGGAAAAACGTTCTAAAAACTATTTTTTTCGGGGTATAAGCAAAGTCATTTTTCACAGAAAAAAATCTTTTTCTTTTGTAAAAGAATTATCTTTCAGACATAGAATTTCAAACTTTTATTCGAAAAACTTTATCTTGCATTAAACATTGTTTCAAAATCTATATTTGAAAACTTTTTATTGGGTTTTGTTCCAGTTTTAGACTTTAACATATAAAATTTTAATTTCTATAATAAATTGATATTTCCAGCTGTATAATATTTTAAACACCTAGACTGCGCTCTGCACAGGAAACAAGGATACTAAAATATTTAGACTAAACATAAAAATGGTTTATTTGAAATATTTATAGATTCCACCCACCCCTTCAATGCATCACACCCAAATGCAGTGAATTTTATGCAACTTTAACCGGAATATATTTAAATAATATGTTACTGATATTACACGATATTTGCAGATGTTTAAGGGACTATGAATTAGAGTGTCTTAAAATTAAAAGAATCCTCTTTAAAAATGTTAAATTGTTATAGAATTAAAACATCAACATTCAACAATTGACATATTTTCTGAAAATGACTCGCGGATTTGTACACGATACTTCTCGTAGTATATCACCTTTAATAACATTTTACCCTTATACAGTTAAATCTTTAAATTAATTAATGGTAATAATTATAGAATTTGACAGTTTTAAGTTTCTTTTTAGGTTTGTCATTTTTAAATTCATTAAAAAGTCTTTGTCACAAACTCAAATGATCAAATCCCTATATCTTGGCAACCTAATGGTTTAAACCTTTTATATTTCCATCTTAGGTTGTTTGATCTAATAGAATAAATAGTTTAAAATATCTAAGGTCTGAGACGGACGGTTCTAAAGATATAGGAATTAAAAAATTGAGTTTGTGGCAAAAACTCAATTATTTTCGATTGTATCGATTAAAATCTTAAATTCTTTCAATCACAGCTCTTCTGTTTAAAGAGCTAATAATAAAGAACTTAACAGCAAACTTGTGATTTTCCAATCTTATCTTAATAAAGACTAGGTGAGCTACTAGGTTACAAAGTCGTTATCGTATAAATTTCCCCTTTTCTTTATGTCTAGATTGAAGTAAAAATACATCCCTTTTTAAAACTTATAATTTATAAAAAATATGTGATTATGTCACGTGATCCTAAGTACTAAGTTTTATTAATTTTCAAAACCTGATCAACTTTATATTCAAAGTGTCACAAACACATCACTTTTTTTCTAGCACAATACATTTTAGAAATATAAAGCACATATTTTTAACTTGACGAAGTAATTGGTAAAAATCTCCTTTCGATTTTTGCTTAAGAGCTTCCAACATTTGGATCAATGTAATGTGTGTCTTGTGTTTATATTGTGTGTCTGTTAACGCGGTGCGTGTGTGTAAGTCCAGATATGTCCATAGAAAGATGAATCCTTACTTGATGGGTTTAATAAGATTTGAAGATTAGATCCATATAGTTCACCATGGTGCAGGGGGGGGGGGTATACATATAATCCCCTATCTACTATTAAGGATATATGATACACAAATCTAGTGTATTCAATTAATTTCTGACCAAATCTACGCAAATCTAACAGAACCCAAATCTTAAATTAATCATAATATAATTCGGCAAGGAAGGTTTAAATTTAATGATATAATGGAGATACAGTGATATCCTGAAAACTATGGAATAACAGGACGACTGTTTGTCTCCAGTTATGATTTTAAATATTCCAATTAACATGAAATACAGCAATTGTGCAGTGTACACAGACCCATTTCAATAATAAGATGATTTTAAAACAATTTTGCTTTATAACAATATTAAAACCACATGCAAGGTTGCTTTAATGTCGTCTTCCTCTTCCACAGTCAGTCAGTCGCTAAAAGATAATAGAAACAAATAAAGGAATCGAAGAAATGAAGAAAAAAATTATTTTTTAAACAAGACTAAATTAAATTTCAAAAAATGTTTTTTAGAAATAAACTGCTGTAAACTAAAAATTCTAAAAATATATAGCAATATAAAAGGATTAGAAACAGATAAATTCTTTAAGGGTTAGTGAGAGTCATTATGCATTCAGCTGATATTTTTTTTTATAAATTGACTTATTATATTTGAAAAAAAACATAAATAATATCTTGAATAAAAGACCACAGCGTGAAATTTTTGCCGTAAAAGACTTTAAAAAAATCGTTTAAATTTCAGCGAGCTTATTTTTTTTCTAATCCCCCTGGATCTTGTATATTGAGATAAATGTCTGAGCTCCGCTTCACTGATATCTTCTCACAGTTTCATTGACACATTGCAACGAGATTAATGAAACCAGTTTTTATTAAAACTTCTTCAGATATGATCTTGCAACCTCCCCCCNCCCTCCACCCCTTTCCCTTTCCATCCTTAGGCTCAAATGGCTGAATTTATCATATCTTTTGAAGGAGGACTAGAGTGTGAATACTCTATCAGGAACAGGGTTTAAACAAACCTTCTCGATTAGATTTTCGGGTAGATATAGGTATCTCCATCATTTTAGCTCAAACTAAGGTTGAAAGGGTGCCGTTGTGAATCGAAAATGTATCTTTAGAATAGGAGGGTCAATAAAAAAAGTTAACAGTCTCTTTAATTGTGGATTGTTGAAGGAGAGAATTATTAGACCTGATCTGTGGATCTTTGGAATAATGTATACACTAGGTTAAGAAGGAAAGGTTGGGGGGGGGGTAAGGCAGAGCTAAAAAGTGTAAAAGGGGGGGGCGGTTGTTAGGCAAGAGAACAAGTGTGTGGGGGAGGTATCAGTGTATGAATAGTTATGAACAGAGAACATAATTTAATGCAAAAATGAAAGGTTTTGAAACAAAAATGTTGAATGCTGTTTACAGACTTAACCATAAAGGATGCGACTTTAGAAACGACTTTACGGCATTTCTGCTGTCCTGTTCCCTTATATTTCTGATTCTAATTGCTAGTGTAAACTTGTTTTTTTTTATTTGCAAAATTTTTGAAATTATACATATATTTCTGAAAAAACGAAGAGTTAGAAAGTCAATATCAAGGGATTTATAGACTTATAATACTATACATGTTTTATATCAAAGAAATGAATTGAATTTTTGCCACAAACTGATTTTCTAATTCCTATATCTTTGCAACCCAATTTCTTAGACCTTAAGATATTCCAAACTATGAAATCTGTTAATCTAAGTTTGAAATATCAACGGATGACATCGTATTGTGGCAAAGACTCAGTTTCTTTGGATTATATTGACGTGATGTTGGTATTTTCAGCTGGTTTCTTGGCTTAACTTGTTTATGTTCATTAAAAACTTTTTCATACCTTAGCCTTGAAACCTCTTCTAACAAAACATAATCCTTACCCTCATGTGCTAACCTATTCTAAACCTACTCTAAACCTACTCTAAATTCATTCTAAACTTATTCTAAACCTCCTCTAAATTCATTCTAACCTATTCTAAACCTACTCTAAATTCATTCTAACCTATTCTAAACCTACTTTAAATTCATTCTAACCTATTCTAAACTTATTCTAAACCTATTCAAACCCGTTCTAAACATATTTAAAACTATTCGAATCTATTCTAAACCTTTAAGAATTTCAAACCTATTCTAAAAAAGTTTTAAACTATTCTAACCTGTTCTTAACTTATTCAAAATCTATTCTAAACCTATTCTAAACCTATTCTAACCTATTTTAACCTATTCAAAATCTATTCTAAACCTAATCTAACCTATTCCAACCTATTCTTACCTATTCTATTATAACCTGTCTAAAGCCGGATGATTATAGAATGTAATTTATCAATTCTAAAACCTTGGTGGTAGCATTAGCAACACATGCGCCCATCCGCCCATTAACCCAGGGTTTCCGTTGTTTACCGTCACATGATTAGTCCGGGCGCACGGAAGATCAATCGTACAACGGACGGAAGACGCATTTGTGGTTGTTAAGACAAGTTTAAATTATTAATTAGTTTTGACGACACAGTTTATAATTTTAAAGATACAACGCCAAGGACAGGATGAATAATTGGAAAGAACCGGGTATTTACCAACTTTCATTTACCAACTTTCATTTACCAACTTTAATTTAACAACTTTAATTTAACAGTTTTAATATAACAACTTTAATTTAACAACTTTAATTTAACAACTTTAATTTACCAATTTTAATTTACCAATTCCCTTGATCATTTGAACTCTACTTAATCTCAACCAATTATCATGTGAATTCTTTTAAATTTCATCCCTTCCTATTATTAATCCCATATTTCAATATTTCTAATCCCTACTCAGCTCCTATTTAACTTGAGTTATCGTAAAAATTTTGCTTTAACCAATTTATCGACAATTTTGGATAAGTTTTCCCTTGCTCTCAAATTTTAAAATCTTTGTTGAATGTTGCATTTCTTATTTTTATTCTTGAATCCTGCATTTTTTAGTTTAAAAACCATCTGTAAACGGGCACCATATTGGCTGTAGTGTTTCATAAATGTAAATGCCGCGGTCTAATTAGAATAAATGCGTTTCCGGGATTTCCTGCGAATTTGGTTTAAAGGTCGTCTTCTGTATGTGGTTATTTATAATCTAGACAAAGTTTGTTGCGCAGTTTAAAATATAAAAACAAAAATTATGAATTCAAAGGTTATATATTTGTGAGCAATAAAGACCAAAATTGGCCTAAAACATGGAGATTTTAGATATGGATGTTTACATGTGATTTAATCAGCTGATTAAGAGAAAAAGATGATTTAAAATTCAAAATAATTAATAGGGTNATAGGCATAGAGTAAAATAAAACGATTTGACGGGAAACTTTTTAAATATCTACAAAAGTTTAAGAAAGTTTATTTACAATTTTCCACAATTTGCAGGGTTTCCAGACATACACAAAACCGTTAAAAATGTAAAAATTGTATATTTTGAAATAATGTCTGAAATTAACCCCTTCATCCTAGAGATTTAAAAATATTTGCACAATCTGCCCTAATCCTCTAATCCTAGCCCTGGATAGGACGGATCTAAGTCATGATTAACCTTGAAAAGAAAATCAAGTTTTCAAAATAAATTCTCCTCCACCCGCCGCCACCCGCCCCTTTATTTTAGATTTAGAGACGGAACTTTCACGGGACTTAAAGAACATGATAGGACAACACGACCAAATATAAAGGGACTGTGAACGTCATTTCAAGTGAATTTCCATATTCTGAGTGGAATGTCTAATTGTCGAATCTACATGAAAGTTTTGTCTGATCTGAATGAACTTTCCATATTTATATATTTTTTAATCATATTCCATTGTGTTGTGCTATCTCTGTGACTTGCAAATTATTTCTGCTCGCAGAAACAATGAAGCATACTGTCAAAATTAAACATGTTTGAAGCTGGAAAAATACGATAACATTAGATGGGTACCTATGGAGGTCACTTTTAACGAAAACAGCAATTTCGTTTATAGATTCTTTTTCCTTTGTTGCGTTAAAATCTCATTTTACATGTTGTTCAGATATTTTCTTAATTAAAGACAAACAGTGGAGGCAAAAAAGTCCTAAGTAAAGTCAATGGATAAAACTATTTATAATATATTGATTAGATCAAAGCCATTATCGCAAAGCGTTGCCTTTTTTCTGAACAAAGAAAACGTATCATTCCACTAAAAATCATGTAGCACGCTTCTAATACTAACTTTCTTGTAAGGGAGTGTTCGGGAAAAATAAACACTACTAATCTTAATTATATCTGTTGCGTCTTTAAGGAGAAAATTGTTAAAAACGACTCAGACTGAAGAATGCATAGCGCCCATTCAAATTCAGAAAGTTGCAACATTTAACTCGGATCGTAAAAAAATCAATTTAATTCCAAACAAATCATTTAGATATTACAACCAATAATCATCGATTATTTTTCGACACATTCGTATATAGTTGATATGTCATATTCTTTTGGAATAAAATTGATTATTTTAAGATCCGAGTTGAATGTTGCAACTTTCTGAATTTGTATGGACGCTACGTTCTTCAGTATGAGTCGTTTTTAACAATTTTCTCCTTATAGACGCAACAGATAGAATTAATATTAGTAGCGATCAAAAGCGATTATTTTTCGCCGTAGCCTATACCCCCTTTCCTTTTTCGCGAAGACTCCTTTTAAGCTTTAAATTCATCCTGGATTTTGATTTAATGTCGTCCTTATTTTCCTATTAATAATCACGAGCACTGTAAAGTGCAGAAATAGAAACGTTGTAAGAATAAAATAAAGAAACATGGGAAAAATTCTAAGAATTTCTTGAAAGAAAATCCGGAAGAACACAGAGGCCTTTTATCTTTTCATAAGATGAGTAGTAGGTAAAAAAAGAAAGTTTTCATAAACAGATTGAAATTAAAATTTTCAAAGATTCGAAATAAAATTATCCATTTCTCTGAGAGTCCTCGAGAGATTAAAGGAATAATTAATTAGTTTTCTGTTAAACAGAAAAAGAACAAAGACTAAGGTATGCACAGTATTTTCTTAATATTCTTTCAATATTCATAATTTAAAAAAATTTATTAATTAATTTATCTAACGAAATATTTTATAAATTTCCAAATATAAGGCGTAAAGTTACCACCGTATCATAAATTCAAAAAGGAATGTGCACATATTTCCGGAAGTAAATACAGAATTCCGAAAGTGAACACTAATTTCCGGAAGTGAACACAGATATCCGGCAGTGAACACAGATTTTCAAAAGTGAACACTGAATTCCGAAAGTGAACACTAATTTCAGGAAGTGAACAGAGATTTCCGAATGTAAACAGATTTCGGGAAGTGAACACAGATTTCCGAAAGTGAGCACTGAATTCTGAAAGTGAACACTGATTTCAGGAAGTGAACAGAGATTTCCAAATGGAAACAGATTTCGGGAAGTGAACACAGATTTCTGCAAGAGAAAATAGATTTCCGGAAGTGAACAAAGATTTCAGAATGTGAACATAGATTTCCAGACGTGAACACATATTTCCGGAAATGAAAACAGATTTCCGAAAGTGAACACAGGTGTCCGGAAGTTAACACAGATTTCCAAGAGTAAACATTAATTTCCGTAAGTGAACATTAATTTCCGGAAATGAACGCAGATTCATGATTTTTTTGTTCTGTAACATTGCAGAAAATAAATGTAAAAATGGTTAACTAATTTACAAAAAAGTTTAATCTCATGAGACCAAATTTTCAAGATTTTGTTTTTGTTTTTTCGCCACAGAAAATGAAAGTGAAGAAAAATTAGATGAATTTAAAATATAAATACAAAACGATACTTAAAAACTAACTTTTTCCTACCAACTTTTGATTTAGATACTTTCAGAAATCTTATATTTGAAAACCATTCTTTGTAATTTTGTTTTAAAGATTTTTAAGTAGAATTTTATCTGAATACTTTTATATTATTGCCGGTATATATCACATAGATCTATTTCAGCAATATCTATGTATGCCCTTATGCTCTCTAGAAGTTGATATATTGATCATGACAAACTCATTAAGTGCCGATGTAGAACTTTTTATTAACATGATTTCACTATGAAGTCTATTCAATATTCACCAAATTATAAAACCGAACCAGGATATTTTTTATAATTTCGAATTGAGTCAGATATTGTAAACATTCTTTTTATAAATGACAAAAGAATGTATATATAAATAAGATGAAGATGTATATCAAGGATCACTCTATCTCTGGATTCAGGTTTCACTATACAGCTTAGCTCCGTGTCTACTTGAATACTGGTATAAGACGATGCTACGGGCGGCCTACCCCCCCCACACACACTTCATCCCCGCTATACCACTTTCTTTAGGCCCTCACATCCTCATATGGAATGTCTCTACAAGAGAAGGTGTTCTTCGGAACCAGCCCAGGACATTACCGATCCATTGATCAGATAGGTTCAAGAGATATATGTCCTCTCTTTCGCACACTTTCAACCATTGTATTCGCGCATTTGCAGGTTTTATACAGGCATTCTTTTATCACTTTATACGGGGTGAACCGAGTCCACAAATATTTATTCGCGAATTGATTGAAGAGAAGTATTTTGAGAATGATAAAAATGCACACTTTTTTAAACTGCTACATTGTAATCGCTTTTGATGTGAATATTATGTTTTTTTTTGTTACCGTCTTTTTTTCTATTATTGTTATTGAATTATTTTCTGTGTTATTTTGTTAGTTTTTTTTTCGTCCCGTGAGCTCAATCTACGACCTTCGCAAATACAGTAATGTGCATGCACACACATCCAGACAGAGATAGATACATAGATAAATAGAAATATAGATAGATATATGAATAGATAGATAGATATATAGATAGATATATAGATAGATATATAGATAGATAGATATATAGATGTATAGATATATGAATAAGGTGTAGTTCTGGTATGGATAAGGTGTAGCTCTGGTATGGACTAGAGTAGACTGGAGATGATCTTGGTATAGATAAGAAAATGTAGAGCAGGTTGGTATAAACCAGAGAAGGTCTAGTATGGACTAGATAAGGTCTGGCATTGACTAGAGAAGGTCTTATATGGACTAGAGAAGGTCTGGTATTAACTAGAGAAGGTCTGGTATAAACTTGAGAAGGTCTGGTATGAACTAGAGAAGGTCTGATATTTACTAGAGATGGTCTGGTATGAACTAGATCAGTTCTGGTATGGACTAGATAAGGTCTGATATAAACTAGAGAAGGTCTGGAATCGACTGGAGAAGATCTGGTTTAAATTAGATCAGGTCTGGTATGTACTATGGGTAAATTGGATAAAAGCAGATGTACTGCAGACATAATATAAACTACAAGCCTCGTTATCCTCTGCAAACTGCAAACTTTAAGGGTCCTCAGAGAAATCAAGTCCTAAGTGAACATGAGTACTTCAATACTAAAATATATCTACACACTTGTAGTAAATGCCCTACTCCAGTAAATACTGTTAGATCAGTACCAATCCAGGTACAACTTAATCTCAAACTCCGGGTTCTCCTATAATACCTTGGTCAATATCAATCCGGATATGACTCTATCTGTATTCTTAAGTATCTGTCTTACTAGATTTAATTCAATCTAGAACTCAAGGTGCATCATAAATATCATAGTCGATATCAATCCGGATACAACTCAGTTTGTATTCTCAGGTATCTGTCTTACAAGATACAACGCAATCTAGAACTTAAGGTTCATCACAAATACCATAGTCAATATCAATCCGGATATTTACAGGCGTAGTTAAGTTACAATGTACAGCGTAATATATCTCTAGGCGTGTTCAGGTTTACAAATATAGGGTTTACTATGATATTTTTTACACACTTAAACAATATTTTATGGAATAACTTATATTACTTTAACATTTTTAAACATTTTAAAAAGGCAAACGTTTACAGTTGCGAGAAATCTTGAATATAAGGAAACAGACAGTATTGATGCTCTATAGTCGTCTCTGAAGCCTCATCTTTTGCGAGTAACACTGTGTGTAAAAGTATTTTGTATTCTATGAAGATTGATGACCCATATCCAAATATACTAGTATTATATTGGAGTATGTATGCAGCTCTCTGGTATATTGATATATCATCTTATAGTTTTCAAAGAGAATAAACTTAACCAGAGTATCCAAGTACTAGTATCATATTGGAGTATGTATGCAGCTCTCTGGTATATTGACATATCATCTTATACTTTTCATAGAGAATAGACTTAACCAGAGTATTCAAGTACTAGTATTATATTGGAGTATGTATGCAGCTCTCTGGTATATTGATATATCATCTTATAGTTTTCATAGAGAATAAACTTAACCAGAGTATTCAAGTACTAGTATTATATTGGAGTATGTATGCATCTCTCTGGTATATTGACATATCATCTTATAGTTTTCATAGAGAATAAACTTAACCAGAGTATCCAAGTACTAGTATTATATTGGAGTATGTATGCAGCTCTCTGGTATATTGACATATCATCTTATAGTTTTCATAGAGAATAGACTTAACCAGAGTATTCAAAATTGTTTTTTTTGGTGCATTTATGTTTGATGGGGTATCATGTATTTAATAACGATTTTATGAAAAACAATATATTACACTATGAACTAGTCAGATGAAGCTAAACTTCATGTCAATTCTGGTAAGACTTTGTTACCTCGTAGCTCTTCTATTTTTGATTTTATGCGTAAGTATGAATATGATAGAAGCAAATTGATCTGATTACATAATAGAAATAAAAAACATTCTTCTCAATAGCTCTTTAATCTAATGTTTAAATCTTGAGTGACATTTACTTCAGTTTGAAGTGAGTATAATTTTTGGTTTTTAAGATTTATTGGAAGCTCTGTAAAACTCTATACTCTCTGATGTTTTCATAACATGTATTCTATCATCTATTATATATCTATCACAGAATCATCATTTATCCTTTCTTTCTTATTTTCTCCAATTTTATGAAAATTCTTAGTACTTTTTTCTTCCTCTTGTGTTTTTGTGCTTTTTATTCTTTTCCAAACAAATTCAATTCTGCAATTTCAACTATCTTCTTATATTGATATTAATTATATATTATTCGTACATATAGATTATTGTAGATCTTGAATACTATTAAGCCTAAACCAATCGAATTACCATATTCTTGGTAAGCCCATAAATCCTATTTAGAACATAACACCTTTAATACCAATAGTATCGTCCCACAATTAGTTGTAACCCCCTCCCCCGTCCGAACATATTCAGTTCATTGCAGACCCCTCCCCTCACATTTCAAAACTAGCAGAGTAACTTGGAATCCTTCCTATCTTACATCTCAAAACTAGCAGAGTAACTTGGAATCCTTCCTATCTTACATTTCATAACTAGCAGAGCAACTTGGAATCCTTCCTATCTTACATTTCAAAACTAGCAGAGCAACTTGGAATCATTCCTATTTTACATTCTAAAACTAGCAGAGCAACTGGGAATCATTCTTATCTTACATTCCAGCCTATCTGAGTAACTTGGAATTCTATATATCTTACATTCCAAACTAGCAGAATAACTGGGAATTATTTATATCTTACATTCTGAACTTGCAGAGCAACTTGGAATCCTTTCCATATTAAATTTTAATTCTAATAAAGTAATCTCCTCAATGTTTATCTTAAATTCTAAACCTAAAAAATCAAGTAATCGTCAATCGTTGCAATAGCAAAGTTAATAGGTATCCTACCAATCTTATATTTACAACCTCTAAAAGTAACTCTATGTATATTTCTTTTCTAAAATTCCAACGCTATAGTACACCCAAACGTATAAACAAATATTTCTTTGAATTTTTACAATGCAAACATACTTGAAAACTAGGACCTTTAGGAATCTTTAGATAGTTGTTATTAAAACTAATTTGGGAAAGAAAAACTTTTGAAGAAATCGAGTCTTTGCCACAGATTCAAATTTTCTAATCCCTAATATTTTTAACCTGATGGTGTAAACCAGTGATATTTCCAACTTAGATCATAACAGAATTCATAGTTTGTACAATCTAGGGTCTAAAACATTGGATTGAATAGATCTATGGATTAGAATATTTGAGTTTGTTGCAAGACTCCTTTTTCTCATAGGGCTTAGTGAGCCCATACTTGGGTTCAAACAAGTTATGCTTGGTGTATAAATACAATAGTCTACAGATATTAAATATGTAAATTAAACATGACGTCCTGCCTCTGTTAATGACGCAACATTCATTTTTACATAATAATGAGACGTCGTGCAGAATACGAGCCTACGCAACTCACGGATAGAAAGTAAAAACAAACCTCTCAAGACACATTAAGATTTTAATATTTATTTATTTCTGGATTCAAACTCCTTTTTTGCCATCTTTATGTTGGCTTAAAATATTATGAAATATCGATACAATTCTCTTGCTAATATTTACGAAATTATCACTTTAAAGTCAAGGGCGCTTCAAACCCCCTTTCCTGTAAATAATTGTAGCGTTAACTGTTGCTCAAATAATAGTCGGCCATTTTAATTCATCTTGCAATTTTGGGGAATTTATCTTTTCGAGTTAGCACATTTTACAAAAAAATATTCCAACTATTTTTCACGAATTATTTTTTCAATTTGATGTTCAAAACTTTCCCTGTGGTCATGTGAGGTCCCACCCAATCGGTTCAGCTGTTTTGACGTTTATTGGATAAACACGGACAGACAGACAAACAAACAAACAAACAGACACCAAAACAAAAAAGTACATAGATATATATATTAATAGATAAGAATTCGGTCTAGAAATATAACAGGATGAACAATAATTTTAACAATGTCCATCAACAACTAACAGCAAATAAAAAAGAATGGTAGATATGTCTTATATACAGAAGCAGAAAAAACGTTATAAGCTGACTATAGATACGTTATCGCTTAAACCCTCACATTTTGCTCGATATTATGCGAGTAGAATGTTAGGTTCAAATAATTATTAGAGATAAACCGAACATTCTCTACATATTTCTATCAAAATGTTTGTCATTTCAAAAATATTTCGGTATTCAAGTATTACAAACAAAGTCTTCGGATTGACTTCTAATGTAGATAGTTGTCACTACTCACTAGACAATTTGACTACCTAATACCTTTGAAACAATCATTGAAAGGGATACAAGGCTAGATTTCGGGAAAAAGGGTTGAGAATTTAAATTTGCGCTTACTTAAAATTCCTACTGGTTAAATTCATTAATTATTGAAATGAAATTGATTATTGTTTTAGAGAATAGAAATTTTTGTTTTATCTTAGCAGTTACCAACCTTAGATCATTAACCCCTGACATATATTAGTTGATTTCCCCCTAACCTCGGGCCCCTGTCAAGTGTATACCCAATTGAGAAGCACCCTTTATCCCCTAAATCCCCCCTAACATATTCTAATTGCTTATTTACATACGTTCAATCAGGATACAATCAGACAGGATACAGGTCTTGGATCCTTATACCCCCCTTTTCTCCCTCCCTCCTAACCCCACCCCAACCCTCTGCGTAGTTTTACAATGCTATAATATTGGAAAGATAAAAATAAGTGCAAACATGGATTTTTATGTTAACATCTTATTTTTCTTAAAAGCCATCAAATCAAGTTTATTTTATGGAATACAATTAAATTATGTCTTAATTTATCCGTTCTTCTTTAACCTTTAATACTATAAGAGTTGTTTGGAATCCTTCCTATCTTACATCTCAAAACTAACAGAGCAACTAGGAATCCTTCCTATCTTACATCTCAAAACTAGCAGAGTAACTTGGAATCCTTTTCTATCTTACATCTCAAAACTAGCAGAGCAACTTGGAATCCTTCTTATTTTACATCTCAAAACTAGCAGAGTAACTTGGAATCCTTCCTATCTTACATTTAAGAAAAGTCAGAAAATTTCAACAGCCTCAGACCAATACTTTTTGAGTTATGTAAAAAAAACTACAGGGGGGGGGTCAAATTGACCCCCCCCCCCAGCGGGAATAGGGTTAAGTTATAGATCTAAAGTTATTTAAAAGCCCTTGAAAACTGGTTGTTATAACAACAGTAGCATGTAATATTTGTCAAAAGTAAAGCTAACAGTTTTTTAAGAACTTTTTAAAATCCTAACCAAACTTTTTAACCATTAAGCTTTAAAAAATGGACTATATGGACATGTATTACACTCCTCTAACTCTAAGAGCAGAATCATGGTTGAATGAACCCCCTCCCCCCTCCCCCTCCCCATATATAATTAGAAAATACCCTAATCGGAATAAAATTAAATTAAGAAGAAAATAAAGAAAAAATGGAAATAAAAACTTTTGATAGAGAAAATATGGAAATTAAAAGTTTGAAATAGGTGAGCGAATGAAAAATAAGTAGATTAAATGTAAGGGGAAAGTAAAAGACAAATTATTTTGCTAGAAGAGGAGGGGGAACTAAGAAAGTGTGGAAAAAATGAGAAAGATTTTAATTAAGGAGAACGAATGAAAAAAGATGAATTGGAAAGAAAAATTTAAAGAAAAAGATGGGATATGATGGGATATGATGGGATATGATGGGATATGATGGGATATGATGGGATATGATGGGATATGATGGGATATGATGGGATATGATGGGATATGATGGGATATGATGGGATAGAAAAAAAGAAAGAGAAAGGAATGAATAAATTTAGCAGGAAAAGAATGAGAACGTACATAATAAAGTACAGAACAGGATAGGTTACAATATATGGGTAGGTCGGAGGATTGAGTCGAACCGTATCTCTAGGAGGATGAATGATGAGAAACTAAGGACGGATTCGAGGCAACTCCGGCTCCGGGTACCCCACAGACCTAATAGCTTTATCTTATACCAGTGGTCAACTGTGAGACAGAACTTGAGATACTCACAGCTCGTGTTTCACTTTCCCCCCTCCTCTTTTATCTCTTATCCCCCCCTTAACCCAACCCCAGTACTGATCCATTCCTTGTCTTTGAATGATCATTCATTAACTTAACCTCCGGCAATCAGAACTAAAATAAATTCCATTTAACTTTTACATTCAGCTTAAAGGGGCAGGGCCAAATATACCTTTAATTTTAGGTCTGAAACATAAAAAGAAAAAAACATTATATTATTTTCAAAATCAATTTTTTTTGACATTTCTTCTACAAACCATTCCAAAAATGGGTAATATCTGCAATTTTGAAATTTTCACACTAAAATATATTTTGTCGAAGCTAAAAAAATCCCCCCCCCCTTCTCACTATTCATTCCCCCACCCCTCTTTCCCCTGTAAAAGGGTGAGAGGCAGTGAGTGTAAAAGATTTCTCTAACAATAGGTAAAGAGCACCCACCTAACATCATTGTCTGAATCAAACATAAATTCTCATAAGACAAACTCCTGGCGTAGATGTACAAATAAAACAATCTTCATGCGTAGATGTACATAAACAACAAACTCCAAATGTAAATGTAAAAATTAACTAAACTCTCGATTCACTAAGGTACCCACCCTTTAAACTTTTATCTGATCAATAATATGAAAGTTGTTGATTTACTATAGCAGCATAAATAAAGGACAACTTCACTTTCAAATAATAAATATTCAAAGAAAAAAACATGGATTTAATTCTTTCTTGATTTGAAAATTAGCTGTTACATATAGTTGTGAAATAAACGTGCTAGTCAAATGAAGCATCACTTGGAAATACGCCTTCAGTTGGTGTGTTTTGGTCGTTTTTTGCCTTTTTTTTTTCATGGCCAAAATTTGACAGTGTACATTTTTTATTCTAAACCATTGCTTTCTTACACAATGTCTTGTTTTCTATATACATTGATATCCGGGTTTTGATGTTTTCTGAAAATGGACACCTTCGCGAGGGTTTGTCTTCTAGAAAATATAAATTGTACACATTCCTCCTAGGTTTGTTTCTCAACCTTTGTGAGGGTTAAGGGAAACGTATCATTAAGATTCTATTTTCTATTATGTTTTATAAATTTGGTTTATTCAAGAGAAAATGTGGAGATTCAGTATTCTCGTTCCTTAATTCTCTTTTATGAAGAAGGGGNTATAAATAATTAAACCTATTGGGGACATCCATTTTTTATTTTATGTTAGGATTTAATTTTTTTTTTTATGAAAATAACGTTAATTAGTATATGTATTTTGAGTAACTGAATAACTTCCTTTTTTTTCATAAATATTCGATGTAATAAAAAATAGAGGAAAGAATATTTAAAAACAAACTGGGAACAAATTTAAAAAGTTTTACATTTAAGATTTTCAATATCCATAAAAGATTCAACATATACATTGTTTCAAACATTTAATGGGATAAAAAATATTAAGAAATATAGAAATATATAAATTATTATATGTATAGTCCAAAGGAAAACATCTGATGATGAATTTAAAGATTTTAACCGCGTCGCAGAATCGCCGAAAACCGGTTCCAATTGAGCGCTGGCTCAAATCTGAATATTGAAAACAATTTTAAGTGGAACCAACCATGTTTGAGCCGCGACTCAAATTTGAGACACGGCTCAAATTCTTTAAATTCGGCCTCATGAACCCTGCATAAAATATTTCAATTTAAATTCCTTTACAATCATAGACAACTTATATTCAAAGAGAAAAGAATTATATTCTCTTTGCTTATTTTGCTGGCATACATTTGTTCCTCAATTATTTTAGAAAAAGAAACAAATACGGCGCTATTTTTAATTGCAAAAGAAGGTGACAGAACTTTTCCTGAGATATTTAGAAAGATATAAATTTCCCTGTATGATATGGCGAGTACTGCTGGGTACTGCAGATAACTGTGGGGCATTGCAGGGTACTCAGGGAGTTGCGGGGTACTTGGAGGTACCACAAGGTAAGGCAATGTACTGTGGGTTCTGACGGAGTACTGCAGTGTACTTGGGGGGGGGGAGGTAACTGTGGGGTACTGCAGAGTACTCTGGGGTACTACATGGTAACGCGGGGTACTACAGGGTAATGCGGGGTACTTTGGCTGCTGCAGGGTATTCGGGGGTTACTGGGAAGTAGTGGGGGTACTGCAAGGTAATGGGGGGTACTGCTAGGGATGTTAACGTTTTCATTTTTTTGAAAAACGATCATTTCGTTATGAAAACGACGATGAAAAATCGAAAAAGTTTGTTTTTGAAAACTGGTCGTCTTTAGAATGATCGTTTTGAAAAACGATCGTTATTAATTAAGATCGTCTTTCAAAACGATCGTTTTTATTAAAATTGTCGTTTCGTTAAAGATCGTTAACGACGACTATTCAACGATCGTTAACGACGTTTTTTCAAAAGCGATCGTTTTTTAAAAAACAATCGTATAAAAAACGGTCACAAATCGTTTTTAAAAAACGATCGTTTTCTAAAACGATCGTTATTCGTTTTCTAAAAGTTCGAAACGAGTGGGTCGTTTTTAAAAACGATCGTCTAAAAGTTAGTGTTCTAGAGAAGGTTTGGGACCACGGAAGAAGTTTACTTGAAGTACGAGAATCTAAATACATCAGAGATTTTATGACTGAACTCAGAGGAATGAACAGAAAAAAATAGTTTTATTTAATTGTTAACTGTAATTCAGTATTTTTTTAAAAAAGAGTTTTTTTTCATCTCATAATCTGAGTTCTTTTCCCTTATGTCCATTTGACAGCCCATATTTTTATTTTGAATAATCTTTTTGTTTGTTTATATTCTTGTGATTTTTACACTTTTAATTTTTTTTTTATCGATTTTGATGGTTATTATATCGTTAGAACTGACGAGGGCCAACCCAGACCGAAATATATTTTCAATAAATGTGGAACTAACATCTACTTTTTTACTCTACAGAGGTTTGGTCCATCACCATCACTGAATTTTAAAACTACAACTTACTGTTGGGTAATGAGGGAACTGGAGATATATCAGATGTAGAGATTACAAATTGGTGTGGTTGCTATACCTCCCTTCGTTAAGTGATCAGCTGATTAGTGTTAACCGGCTTTATAATGAATATAAATTATGCAAAATTATATAAAATGATATCTAGAAATGCTTCTAATTATTTTTGTATTAAATAAAATTTTGTTTGGTTTGGCAAAAATTATGTGCAGGTAACCACCAAAATAGTCCTTGACATAAAGTCTCTGGAAATAAAGCCTTAACATTTTGATACTTTATTTTTTAGGACTTTTTGTCTGGTTCCAGTATGATTTATACAAAAAAGACCCCGAAAAAAAGTTCTTTTATAGTGGAAAAAAGGGGGCTTGATATTAAAAACTCATCGAGCTTTATTTAATATGCAGATGCACAGAAGAAAAGTCCTTTTTTGAAAACGTCTCAGGCTTGACCTCATTTTCCCGAGACTTAGGACTTCGGATTTTATTTTCGTCAGGACTTTAGTTCCTGTAATCTTATTTCCTGAGACTTTATTGGCATTTCTTTTAAGCGAAACTTTTTTCCTGTCACTTTCTTACATGGATTCTAAATGTAGAATCTTTCCTTAATGGGACTGTAAGTGTAATTCCAAGTAAACCTCTCATATCAATTTTTACAATATAAAACAACTATTTTCAGTTGGGGTTTCTCTACAAAAGTGACTTGCGCATTTCTACTGTAGGAAAACACATGTGAAATATAAATAATTAAACCTATTATAAACCTATAAAAACGATAATGGTTTCAAGGTTACTGTTAAAAGTCGGGCATTGCAATCTTTGCATGGAGGGTCACTTGAAATAACGCTTAGTCCCTTTAAAGGGTCAATAAAATAAAAAATAAGAATCATTATACACAATAAAGGGTTACCAACAAAGAATGAGACTGCAAAGACGACCTGAAACACTTCAAAAATAAATGATGATCTCAAGTTTAAATTAAATCTTTTGCCTTAAATAGCTTATTAAATGATATTAAAAAAAGTTCATAATTGCAGCCAAAACAAAATCCGTACAGTCGTCTCTGAAGACTAATCCTATATGGGAAACCCTGGACAATCCGAATTTGCTCTAAAAGATACTTGTCTCAGGAATAAAATTGTATTCTGGGGAGGTGTTGATATCCTTGTATCCCTGTATCCTGTCACGGGTCTGATTTCCCCTGAGATATATCTCATGAATACCAATTCCTAGCACCAGGGATGAATATTTACTCTAGGTATACCTGGAACTAGAGAGATCATTCTTATTTATTAACGTATATCCAAAACTGTATAGTAAATAATATACATTGTGTACTGTGCCCCAGTAGCTGTACAATGTACACACAGTAAATATGGTAGCCACTTGAAAATGAAAATATTGCTTTTTCTTATTTTTTTGATGTTGCAAATAAGTATAATCATAACTACATAACTATATAATACAACCTACTACTGTAATTACCTCAAAACCTTTCAATACCGTGTAACCCGCAAAGAAGGAGGCTGTAAAGACGACCTGTTACTCCTGAAATATGACGATCCAGAGTTTAAATTTATTCTTTTGTTTTGAATAAAATCTTGTATAAGCTTAATAAAAGATTTGGAAAAGAAAGAACAACGATCAGTTGCAGGAAATCATGAACAGTTAGTATATATTGCGTACAGTCGTCTCTGAAGTCTCATGCTTTGTTGGTAACCCTGTATGAGTTCTGAAGAAAACATGCACGTGTAACCAAAGTCTGTGCAAAATTCGTTCCTTTCTATATTTTTTTATTTTACTAAGAATTTGAAATTCTTTCTGACGGAAACGTTAAAAAACCAGTTTAAACAGTTACAAATTACAGAATCTTTATGCAACATGTTATATTACAAATATACAAAAGAAGACGACAATAATTCCCCTGTTTTTTATACATAGGATAAAATATAATGTTTTACTTTTAAACGTTATTTTCTATACTTTTTTATTTTACTAAGAATTTGAAATTCTTTCTGAAGGAAACGTTAAAAAAACCAGTTTAAACAGTTACAAATTACAGAATCTTTATGAAACATTATATATTACAAATATACAAAAGAAGACGACAATACTTCCCCTGTTTTTTATACATAGGATGAAATATAATGTTTTACTTTTAAACGTTATTTTCTATACTTTTTTATTTTACTAAGAATTTGAAATTCTTTCTGAAGGAAACGTTTTAAAAAGATAAATTCAATTAGTTACAAATTACAGAATTTTTATGCAACATGTTATATTACAAATATACAAAAGAAGACGACAATAATTCCTCTGTTTTTTATACATAGAATATGAAATATAATGTTTTGAAATATAATGTTTTAAAAGTTATTAAAAAAATGCGAGTATTTTGTACTAAATAAAAAAGAAAAAGTGCCAAAACTTTTATCTGAACAAGATTTGATAGGACATTTTTTATTTGATTGTTTTATTTTGGTCCATGGTTTTCCAAATAAACTAAACAAATTTTGATATTGAAAAATTAAATTTGACTTCTAAGCAGCTTTCTAAAAAACAATTATTTTGAAAAATCATTATCTTTTTGGTCTTTTTTCTTATACTTCTGGTTCCCTGCAACTGTAAACTTGGGTATTTCTTTGCTAAATCATTAAGTACACTGGCAGGCGATTATGTCAATACAGTGATGAACCCTTTTAATTTCAATTTTAATTTATGTCAAGCTGTTATTTAGAATTAATATACATAAACATGCAAGTCAAGAGACACTGTCAATTAAAAAAGCTTCTCTTTAATTACTTGTAAACTTGTAATTCGAAAAAAGGTTGTTAACAATAAAAATTAAATACAAATAACAAGTCGTCTTTATTGTATTGACATAATCGCCACCCACTACGTATATCATTTAAGTAAGAATGAAACTTTTTGGCATTGATATTGGTAAAATTGCTCAAGTCCACCATGCACCAGTTCAAAAGTTTTCTATGATACATTTAAAAAAGATTATTTGAATTTTTTTCATAACTTTCAAACTCATTCAGATTTTTCTTTTTTGTCTTTTTAATCACTATATTCTGTCAGTCAGAAAAAAATAAATGTCGTCAAAATATTTGTATTCATTCATTTAAAACTTAAGCAAATTATAGTTTTAAAGTTTTTTTGAAATATCTTGAAACATATTTGGCGGTTAAAGACGCATCTTTCGATGGAATAATTGAAATGTTTTGAAAACATTGAAAAATCGACCTACCCCTACGATCTCTGTTTTTTTAAATTGTTAATAAATAAACGAGTTTTGGTTTATTTAAAAAATTTTCTTTTATAAATGTTCCTTATAATTTACTATTGCGTATTTTTTTGTTGGTGCAAAAGTTTAAGAACTTTATGTGTGCACATTATTGTAAATTTCGTGTAAGATTGAAATGTTTTATATTTTTAATCACAACATCTCTTGTTTAAGAGCTGTTGAGAAGAATAATAATGTTTTGAATTTATTTTAAAGGGTGTCCCTAAAAACATGGGAATTCAGTGACGAATTCGATATCGTCTTTGTTATGAATTAGCATTGTAATACCTAATTTCAAAAAACATAATATTATCATGTTTGCTAGAGGAGCTAAAGTTTATTTTAAAAAAGCGATAAATGGCTGTAAAGATGTGTATAATGTCTCCTCAAGATGAACAGTGAAGATCGACAAGTTTACTCTGTTTGTATACAGGGTGTCCCAAAAAACATGGGAATTCAGTGACGAATTCGATATCGTCTTTTTAACTAATTCTTTGATTTAGTATAGTGAAAGCTACACTGAAAGTTGTAATCTGTAAGAGTTTCGTCTCCTATGTTCACATTTTGTTTGTTTATGTTTTGACTGCATTCGGTTGTACTTAGTAAAACCAGAAAATTGCAGTATACAAACAGAGTAAGCTTGTCCGTATTCACATGCGGAGACATTATAGACACATATTTACAGTCTTTTATCCTTTTCATAAAATAAACTCTAGCAGACATTATACTATTATGGCTTTTAAAATTAGGTAACACAATGCTAATTCATAACAAAGACGATATCGAATTCTTCCCTGAATTCCCATGTTGTTTGGGACACCCTGTACTGCAATTTTCTTGTCAAAGCATAAACAAACAAAATGTGAACATAGCAGACGAAACTCTTACAGATTACAGCTTTCTTAGTAGGTATCGCTATACTAAATCAAAGAATTATTTAAAAAGACGATATCGAATTCGTCACTGAATTCCCATGTTTATTGGGACACCCTGTATGTAGCCAGATAAATTTGCTTTTATCGTACTTCTGTGTAAAACCAAAACTAGAGGTACAAGTTCACAAACTAGAGGAGCTACTAGGTCACAAAGTCATACTAGTGATGTCGAATAGATTTTACCATCTCATTCAGTCTATAGTTTGCAGTGTTCTGCTACAAAATGTATTTTATATTTAGATTGGGTCAATGTACAAACGAATAATTTACAACAAATGTTTAATATGATGTGTAAAACTACAATTATTGATTATTATGCAAAATACAGGGTGTCCCACGAAACATGACAGTTGGTATAAATATTTTAGAATGTCTTCTTCCATAATTTGATAAGTTTTTTAATACGAAAGACAATAATAAAAATATTATTTAGTATTCATATTATAGTAATATTAATTTCAAAGTAAAATATACTAGAGCAAAAGATTTTTTAAACGAAATAAACTGAACAGCCTTTAATATCTAATACAGTGTATGGAAGACGACATTCAAAACTATTTATCAACTGTCATGTTTCGTGGGACACCCTGTATATAACAAACATATGTGCATTGATTGCATGTTAAATATTACGTGTAAAACTTTTTGTAATGACCGATATGCAACTAGAATTCTGAATTGTATAATTATGTAATAATATAAGTATAAAAACGGATCTTAGAAAACGTTTGCTAAGTTAGCTATTGTTTGAAATGTCTTCTTCTATAAAATGGCACTTTTTTATAAAATCAATTAAAAAGATAGAAAATGGAATATTGAAAATTCAAATTTTCATAAAGGCATAGTTTGGAATTTTAGAAATTGCGAAATGCGGGAATGTCACATGACAAAATTCGCAAAATTGGCTTGAATTATAGCAGAAAATTGGCTTGAATTATAGCAGAAAAAGATTCAGTTGCTTACATCACTTATAATTTTCAGGTAAGATATATTCAAAATTAGATTTTAAATGGGTAAATTTTGGCAGTTTAATATAAAGGTATCATTTTTGAAAGTACGCGACAGGCTTAATTTCAGAAAACGTGTTGTTACTTCTTTTTCCCTCGACTACATTTATTATTTAAAGAGTCAGAAATGTTTTAAATATTTTATCATCTTTTTTTATTTATCCAATACACAGAAATTTGTAAGTTTCAATTCCTCGTTCCTGTTTTGATGTTATAGAGTTTCCTTAAAATATATTTATGTAAGTTGGGGTTAGAGAAAGTGATTAAAACACATTGATGCATTTAAGCTTGGACTTTATATATATCTATATCTTAGTCGTACTAGAATAGTAAAAGGGTAATGGCTTTACATAATACATCTTTTTATACCAGAGGCTAAATTTAAAGAATTAGAGCCGCGGCTTAAATCTGAGACGCCGCTCAAATATGGTTGGTTCCACTTAAAATTGTATTCAATTTTTCAAGATTTCAGCCGGCGCTCAATTAAAACCAGTTTTTGGCGGATTTGAGACACAGCTCAAATTCATTAAATTCGGACTAGGCCTGTTTAACTAAAACAGGGGGGAGGGGGGGGGGAAATTTACGAAGACTTTGGACTCTGATGTAAAACGCCTTATTTGTTTATTCATTTTTTATAAAAACGATAGAATTATTCATAAAATGTAATCCCCTCCCCTCGAACATCTGTCCGCCTGACAGTGTCAAAGCTTTCCTCCGAAATATTTTGTTGCAATATGGCGACCTTCAGGACTTCTTCAAAAATGGCGGACAGTAGTAATCAGTTCAGCAATCTATTCTTTTTTTTAACCCGATTACTTTTTTATTATTTTGTTTAAAAAGTTAAATATAGGTGTAAATTGCGTAAATTTTTTGTTCTTTCATAAAAAAGAAAACATTTTTTTCTCTAAAATTATAATTTAGAAAACTTTAGGGCAAAAAATTAAGGTTATTTATTATAAAACAGATTATATGATGAAAGTTTGAATGCAGCGTGACTATTAGAGAAAGAAAGCTGAACTAGAGAAAGCATGGAAGAGGAGAAGAACTAGGACAGTTCTCTTCATATCTTTGATCCGTCCTAACCTAACATACAAAACCGTCCCAGCTAGCTTTTAAAACGCGACACCCTCCCCTTACTTTTCTGACACTTTTTAAAGCATGTTTTAAGTTTAATCTTTGTGTTTAATTTCGCTTGAAATCTACGTACATTTTCATAATATAAAACGTTACATTTTACGTAAGGATATTACATAGAACTCACTAACTTTTTATCTAGAATATTATATTAATACATTTATTTTTAAATAAATAGTAGATATATCAAATATTCGTACTTTGAGTCTGCAGATCAAAGTACAGTTTTGAATAACTTGATTCTTAGTGACGTATATGCTTGGTTCAGGTGTATAGTAAGGCATACACGGTAGAAATTTGAAAACTAGAGAAAACTAGACAGCTTAGCAAGCAGTATAGGATTTGATTTACAGTTTATCTTGTATCAGTTAATATCAGTTGCTTGTTCATGCAAGGTCTATTCGTTTATATATCTCAGATCTTGCATTTACAATCAAATCCAAGCAAGACTTTTTTCATTTATATAAAAAAAGACCTAAGGCTGGTTAAAAAAAGGTTTTCCAGTGAAATGTTAACTTATTGTAAACATTATACTTTAGCTTAAAAAAACCACACCCACAGTTTAACAATTTCATAATCTATAGTAAACAGAGAATTCTCTAGATAAACATGAACATACAGATAACAGTCTTCTCCGTTCAATTCCTCCCTGTCTAACCATTATGGTCTAAAGCCTAAAGTAGTAGTTCAACTTGGCATACTGATACCACAGTTTAATTCCTCTATTCATAAAATCCGACCTTTTCTTAAATGATCATAATTGGGACCATACAGCATTGATCAAATATTTCTCTAGATTTCTTGGAATTTATAAAAAGTTTTCTTGTAAAATTTATTTTCTATTGATCTAATTTGGTATATTTTCAGAATTATGTCTGCAGATAACGGAAAGAAGATCTTCACCAAGGCTTGTGCTCAATGCCACACTGTTGAACAAGGAGGAAAGCACAAGCAGGGACCCAACTTATACGGAGTCTGGGGCAGGAAGACCGGTCAGGCTCCTGGTTTCTCATACACCTCGGTAATAAGCAACTTTTTTCAGTTTTAATCTTTATTTTGATGATTTTGTTTATAAAACATAAAAATAAATTACTAATTCAAAACCGCTGAACAATCTGTTTCAATTTTAATAATATCTGTAATTGTTTAATAACCAGAGCCCGCGATTTAAAAGCTTCGGCTCGAGTCTTAATTCCTTAAACGCAGCTTTAAGACCCAATCTTAGACCCAACTCTGACGACAGCTTGTGTCACGTGATTGACAGCTGCGAGATCTTAGGCTCGACTTAAGGAGTTAAGCCCAATGAAAATAAAACCGACCTTGGTTGGTTTTAGTGAAGAATAAGGCTCAATGTTGGGTCTTATTCTCATCAAAACCCGGAATGCACCAATTCCAACTATGAAAATCCGCCAAATACAACATTAAAGCGGTTTTATGAACTAAATTCTGTTGAAAATTAGATGCAACTTAAATTCGAAAACCCGAGCCGTAAATAAGGCTCAACAACAGCTTAGACCCGAGTCGTATTTTATTGAATTTTTTAAATCGCCGGCTCAGATTTCATGGACACTTCTTGTTTTTATTTTTAACTTCAGGAATACATTACATATAAGGTTTAATTTCTTTGGTTTTGTGAAGTAAATATCAGAATTTTGGATCTTTAAGGGTAAAATCATTTTCATGCACCATTTACCCTTGTATATATACACTGTAAATGTCAATTTTCTCATTTCATAGGAGGGGGCGAGAACAACAAAAATCCCCCACCCCCTTTAGTTACGCCCTGCAGAGCATTTATTATGTTGATTATATTCAGTTTAGTTCAGAAATAACAGGAGAAAGACATTTTGTCTTCTAACAAACCAAAAAAATATTTAAAGGAACTCAGTTCTTGTTACAAATTATTATATTCAAATCATTATATCTTTGTATTTTGATGGTGTGATCTTTGAGATTTTAAACTTACACTACTTCATCATTTAAAGTTTATATTTTGAAAAAATAAAGGTCTATATGACATCAGATTTTTAAGCTTAGAAAATCAGAGTTTGTTGCAAGAACTCAGTATCTTTATTCCTAGACAAAAAGTTTCGAAAGGTTTGGTTCTAATATGTTTATCAGATTACTGATAGTTCTATATATGTGCAGGCTAATGTTGATAAAGGAATCACCTGGGGTCAGGATACACTAGATGAATACCTCATCAACCCTAAGAAGTATATTCCTGGAACCAAGATGGTGTTTGCTGGTCTCAAGAAGAAGAAGGAAAGAGATGATCTCATTGCTTACCTTCATCAATCCACAACAGCTTAATCCCTTCCAAAATTTACCTGTAATATTCAACATACATAGTAGAACCTTTAGATATTCTCAAACTTTATAGTATAAACACAAACTATTATTTATTTAAATATATAGATCTTCAAGTTTTTTTTTTAATAAAACTAGATTAGAATTATGAACTGAAAACCTCTAATCATAACTAGATTTATATTATAGAAGCAACTTGAAGAAAGATGCTGTCGTCGTTTAAATTCTAAAAATGTCCTTCCCAAGTCCATTTTTTCTTCAGAGAAATTATAACTGAAAAGAACAATTTCAAACTTTAAGAAGATATCTCGGTTCTCTTAATTCATCAGGTTGAGGTATAATGGTACCGATAATTCGGATATGTACTAATTGTAAATATCATAGCGGGATATCTGAAAATACAATTTCAATCCCTTTTGTACTGAACACTTGGATTATAAAATACCCAGTCTTATAGAAACAAATTGCAATACTCGTGGTATACAATATGTAAGTTTATTTTAAGTTCCAAATTAGAAATCTAGCAACTAATTCCTGATTGCTGACTATGTCTGTAAAAAGGAATTTTTAAAAGGGGTTGGTGGGAATTAATTTGAAGACAACCAATATCTTGATTTTTTGCTTTAAAGATACATACATATATAGATTAGATACATCTATCTATTTATGCTTGATCATTTAAAATTTGATTTTCTTTCTCTCCTTTACCGATTTATCCAAATTTTGAATGGGAAACTCTTCAGAACCATATAAATGTTCTTAGCTTGGTATACAAGATTAAAGTTGATCAGAGCTAAAATCTTTAGATAACCTTAATCCGGATCTGTTAATTATTCTGGATATTAAATTCATGAGGAGAACAAGCAATATTTAATCTGGAGATTATGAAAAAGAGGAGATCATGCATTAATCTCGATGTCCACCATTCTAAAGTTTTCAGCTCATGTTGATTTGTATAGTGAAATTAATCTTCAAGGCAAAGCTGGGTTCCCATTAAAGTGTATAATAATTATATTATGAAACAGAATTAGTTGTTGTCTGTCTACTTTATTTGAACTGCTATGCGCGCAGCTATGCAGCTAGAGATTTTCGTAATCGTAACTATACTCTGCTCCACACTAAAAGTTCAGTCATATTTTCAGAAATATAATAGTTTTGAAAACAAAAATCGTTAAATAAAAATAAATAGTGAGGACGATTCTCAATTCTCTCATTCATTCATTTCATTGTTTTTTTTTGTATCTTTATTTTTAAATCATCTTCCCGAGATTATACAAAAGAAGTTGTACCAGATGAATGGATCAGGATATTTGATATACTCTACAATTGACACTGACGCCTGGAATAGAGAAGTTTAACTATCCGTCTCTAAGTCTAGTATAACAACTTATAACGACATTCATTAAGCACTACCTCTAGTTCATTAATTATCTTGGACTTCTGGCTACTTTTGTATAACATAACAAAACATTGGAGTGATTCATATGCAGCTAGGGTTGGGGCTAGTTAACTAATTTTAACTTTAGTTTTTAACTTATACTTTTGAAAAACGAAAGCAATCTACATTCGTTAACGACACGACGAAAAAAAAAAAAACTTCTGTTTTTTAAAACACTATTTTTTAAAAAACGATCGTTTAAAAATCTGTTTTTTTTACGTTTTTACGAAATGATTTGTTCGTTTTCTTAAGAAAGATAAAACGTCCATCTCTAGATACAGCCTACATAAACAATAACATATATATATATTATGGACAGGATTTATTTAGTTTTTAGTGTTTTTTATTAGTTAACAATCATTTACAGGTCAGAAATAAAGAAGACGACTTTTGATTGCATCCTGGAATTTAACAAATTAACTGGATCGCTCCTGCAGATTATCACGCAATTTGTCAAAATTAACAAAAGATATTCGGAAAGATTTGAATAGTATTGAGGTTTGGTTATTTTAGATATGATGATGTATAGAGTGTTCATATCATTAATACAAATGTTGGTCAACACATTTTTTGGCTTTATTGTCATGTTAGATTTCCAAAAACGGATTTCTAAAACCATATATGTCCCAAGAAACATCACGATTGGTAAATATTTTTGAATATCATCTTCCGTCCACTGTATTAGATAGTAAAGCCTCTATGTAGTATATTTCGTTTAAAAAATCTTTTGCTCAAATATATTTTACTTCGAAACTGATTTTACGATAAAATGACTCCTATATAATATTTTTATTATTTTCTTTGGTATTTAACAATTAAACAAATTATGGAAGAAGTCATTCTAAACAATTTTTCAACTGCCATGTTTCGTGGGACACCCTGTATAATTGTAACATTGAAATCAAATTACTATTTGATTATATCGTCTTTGGTCCTCGCAGAGTTTTTAGTTAATTTTTGATGAAACCAACAATACACAAGTATTTAAGTAAAAGTAAAAATTTCAGAAAACTTGTCTTAATCACGTCTTCAGTCCTCAAAGTGCCGTAAAATAATATAAACCTTTAAAACCAAAGACTTTGCAAAGTCTCTGTTTAAAACATCAAGAACTATATAAATCTGTGGAATAAGGAGACAAAAAAAGCAATATTCTAGTGTATTTGATATTGTTATAAATAAAATAATTTTACTAATAACTTAAATTAAATCAATTAACCACTTAACTTAAGTGAAATGGGTCTGTACAAAGTACTGCGAAATTTCTCAATCTTCATCGAGCTATTTAATGTTATAACTGATAGTCGTCTTTCATTTCCAGAGTTTTTTTTATTGTCATTATATTTTTTTTAAATTTTGGCTTTGTTGATGATCTTAATGTCATAGACTAAATATCTTGTGATAATTTTGTGCTTGTGATAATTCAATACTTTTTAAACGATTTTTTTCATAATCATTTACAACTACTTTACAGGGAAGTTAAAGGAATTTTACTTTACGAAGGGTTCCCAAGACCGATTTTGCTTACAGAGCGCAAAATTGGAAAATTGGTAGAGGAAACCCTTTGTTATTAAAAAAATTTTAATTTCTCGAAAAAGTTTTTGTATGAGGTAAGCTTTACCTCTTCGTTTCCTTTCATTATATATATCATTATGTGTGCATGATGTGATTTCACAAGTTGTATATAATAATATATAATGATATATATGGAATGGTTTCAAAACACTCTCATCCCACCATATTTTCAAAATATCTTATTTCAAAACATTCGATGTAAAAATCACAACTAATGGTCTGACATATAATTTCAAAACATATATAATGTCATAACACCAATGTGTAAAAAAAGCTATTGTAAATAGTTTTTTAAAAAATTTTGATTTCTTTTCTGCTTCAGTTAAATTTTAAATAAAACTAAAAGCAGAATATATCCATTTAATCCATCCAAGTGTTTTGAATTTTGAAATTTAAGGTGTTTGAAAATATATTGTAATGACTCAGACGTTTTGTCAATTGTGCCCACACTAGTTCCGTGGACCGTGGAATATGTCTTTAGTGCCGATCATTTCTAACAGGTTTCCAAATCCAAACCATACAAACAGACAGACTTAAGGGAGTGACCGGCAATGTATTATTGTTGAACTGAGAATATAGTGTTGTGGAGAAATTGTTTAGGATTCATTTGATACATATAAAAACGTTTTAATGATGAGCGTAAAGTCGACGTTTATCCATTTGGGTTGTTACGTTTAAAAATTCGATTTTTTATTATAAATTAACGACGACAAAAAATGTAAAAGAAAATTCCTCAGCAAACTAATGAGATGTTTAAGAACATATTTCTCAATTGAAATTTTCTCAATAAATCAATTTTAAAACAAGGATGTCTTTTCGTTGTTAGATTGAATTTCTTATTTTTTATGAATTTATTCGCAGATTTCTTTAAATGTCAACTTTACAATAAAACTTCCAGGAAATCTACAGAAAATGTTTGTGAACAATGAGACATTACAGAAACCTAAAACTGAATAAGAATACTTATTTTCTATATTGATAGCTCTTGCTAAACGAATATGCACCGTAAAAACGTCTCATAGGTCTCAAATGATCCCTAAAAAATTTTTCCACAATACTACATTCTCAGTTCGAACTACCATACATTGCCGGGATCATTCTCTACAAAGGGACTGTAAGCTATATACAAATTTCAAGTGATCCTCCATGCAAAAGCCCTATTCACGAAAGTACCCCCTGAAATCTGTATGTTGGTGCTCATTTAATTGGACGGCATTTTTGTTTTTCAATGTTTAATTAAGTTTAATTTAAGCGATGAAGTCAAATAATTCCTGCATGTTTGTAGCAAATATCGTAGTAAACCCATATATTTGTAAACCTGTAATCACACCTAGATATATTACGTTGTACATCTTTTACCATATAGATATTAAAATAAACATCAGTTGGAATAGACTCCACTTTAATTACGGTGTGAGAGTAATTGTTCCTCGTTTAGCGAATGAGAAGAATCAGCTGAACCACTTCCTTAAAAGAAAGATATAGATTGGGAATTACAGTGCGCTGTATCTTGAAACATAGATACCTGAGAATACAGAAGTATATGCCTGGACTGGAACCTTATTACAGTACTGAATAGTTCTATGCTTCGTGGATTAACAAGAGGGATTGAGTTGTATCTTGAAACATAGATACCTGGAGAATACTGATAGAGTTGTATCCATATTGATACTGACAAAGTTATTCTTGGAGAACCCGGAGTTCTAGATAGAGTTGTACCTGAGCCCGCGATTTAAAAACTTCGGCTCGAGCCGTAATTCCTTAAACCCGACTTTTAGACCCAATCTTAGACTCAACTCTGACGACAGCTTGTGTCACGTGATTGACAGCTGCAAGATCTTCGGCTCGACTTAAGGAGTTAAGCCCCATGAAAATAAAACCGACCTTAGTTGGTTTTAGTGGAGAATAAGGCTCAATGTTGGGTCTTGTTCTCTTAAAAACTGGAAATGCGCCAATTCCTACCATGAAAATCCGCCAAATAGAATATTAAACCGGATTTTTAAACTCAACTCTGTAGAAAATAAGATGCAACTTGAATCCGAAAGCTCAAGCCGTAAATAAAGCCCAACGACAGCTTAGATCCGAGCCGTATTTTTCCGAGTTTTTTAAATCGCGGGCTCTGGATTGATAGCGATCTAAAAGACTTTGTTGGAGCAGGGCATTTACTACATATTTTTCTGCACAGTAGAAATGAGCAAGTCACTTAAACAGAAATACCACAATTAAAAATAATCAGTTTTTAAAATTGTCATAATTGATATAAAAATCCTACTTGATCAGAGCCGGCGATTTAAAAAATTCAAGAAAATACGACTCGGGTCTAAGCTGTTGTTGAGCCTTATTTACGGCTCGGGCTTTCGAATTTAAGTTGCATCTATTTTTCAACAGAATTTAGTTCATAAAACCGGTCTAATGTTGTATTTGGCGGATTTTCATAGTTGGAATTGGTGCATTCCGGGTTTTGATGAGAATAAGACCCAACATTGAGCCTTATTCTTAACTAAAACCAACCAAGGTCGGTTTTATTTTCATTGGGCTTAACTCCTTAAGTCAAGCCTAAGATCTCGCAGCTGTCAATCACGTGACACAAGCTGTCGTCAGAGTTGGGTCTAAGATTGGGTCTTAAAGCTGCGTTTAAGGAATTAAGACTCGAGCCGAAGCTTTTAAATCGCGGGAGACAAAGCAAATTAAGGGTACCGTTGTGTATCGGATATTTTCATCTTTGGAAGTTTGCACTTGAAATTATGCTTACAATTTCTTTTACAGAAAAACTGCTTCTTAATCTTGGTAAAACTTTACTTTTTACACTTTAGAGTATAACATATATTTAAATTTTCTTTTGAAAGGAATTGAGTCTTTGCAACAAATTCCAATGTTCCAATCCCTTTATCCAAGCCACCTATGTTGTAAACCTTTAATATTTCAAACTTAGATTATTTGATCTGACAGACTGCCTAGTTTGAAATATCTAAGATCTCTGACATTGGGTTGCAGAGATATAGGGATTAGAAAATCAGAGTTTGTGGCAAAGACTCAATTCCTTTATAAAATTTCTCAGTTACACGGGAAACGGATTAAAAAACAAAAAATCTTTAATTTTTTCTAAATTTCGCAAAACAATTGAAATTATGCCAAAAAAAAAAATTTTTTTGGGAAAAATACAGAATTTTTAAAAACAAATACAAAATGTTTGCGAACAAGTTGCGAAAATTTTTAGAATACTAGACTCATTTTCAAAGAGGGATTTATCTGCGAGCCCAATAGATGGATTAGCACAAAATATAAATATAGATTGAAGAACGACGAGGAGACATCAGACAAATCATAGATTTGCTAGAAATTACTTTCTCCACCGTTAAGATCTTTCTTATTAAAACACAAAATAAAATCTTCAACGGGAAGAACCAAAATAATTCGAAATATTTTAAATTCACCCTGCTTAATAACTGTCCATATACTTCCAAGATACGTTAAGAAATCTAACTTTTTACACTTGTTTCTTATTGTTGTTAAACATGATTATAATAAACATTTTTAGTTCAATTGCAACAATGATAATTTCAATTTTTTATTTTATATAACATAACAAATTTTCAAATAAAAAAATATCAGATTGTCAAATCAACTTTAAAAATTACCTTCTTTTTAAAATAAACTTTATATCTACCATAAAAGTAAAGACACATTATTAAAGTAAAGAAATAGAAATTAATTATCTGACATAATAAACTTCAAATATTGAGCTATCAGAGCAGAGCATTCCACAAGTTCTTTTGAGTAATTAATTGTTGCAGCTATAAAACTCATGGTCTTCACAAAATTTTCGCATTTCGCGAAATTCGACTGAAAAATTCGCATTTTATTGCAAAACGGTTCGTTCGCTGGAAACGCTAATTTATAGTTCTATGTATTATCATCTCGTTGTATTGGTTTATAGTTCTTGTATTATCATATCGTTGTATTTGAAGTCAATGAATATTCGGTTTATATTAACTTAGTCCCCCTCCCCCCATTAAATCATCTTATTGTCCCCCCCCCTACCTCCATACACCTGCTACATCCCCGCCAATCTACTTCAACCACTGCAATTCGAACTAAAGAAACCTGCGTTTCTCCCCCTCCCCTCCTCTTGCTTTTGGTGGTAAATAATCATAACTCCAGAATAAGTCAAAATGGGACATGTCCAGTATCTCCAGCTGTTTATAATGTGCGCGGACCGGATTAAAGTATCTTTTTCTTCCCTTTTGAACCATTTGCAATTTTTTAAATGTTCTGCATGGTCGGATGGATATAAAAGTCAAGAGAAGCTGTCAATTATAAAGCTTCTCTTTGATTATTTGTAATTAGGGTTTCCAATTCCAATTCTGTTGCGCTTAGGTCAAGTTAAGACACTTTCAGGGCCGAGCTAGGGGGCCGAGCCCCGCGACTAGGAAAGGCTAGGGGCCGAGCGCCGCGGCTAGAACAGGCTCTCTCTGTCTTAAAGTTATTTAACGCGGCAAGCGCGCGTACCTCCTTTGGGCTGCTGCCTATTAAACACCTGTATGAGATATGAAGGAACTCGACTTCTTGTTTGGTGGTTATACCTTTAACAAGAATGCGCCTTAGCAACAGGTTCTATCCAAGCCTATTTCCAGACGGAATTTTTTCATCATTTCAATCGGATATGTCAAAGTTTGATCATAAAAATTATGCATTTTTAATAAAATCTGAATTATATTACGTTTTCTGATGCATGTATATACATTTTTGTAATTAAAAAAATAACACTAATACAATTTTTAATCTTAAAACAGTGGTTAAAATTGAAGTTTGTAAACTTCGAAAATGTTTATTATCTAAATTATGCTTAATATTTATAACTTCACTTGGAAGGGGGGGGGGGGTCAAGGGAAAATTCTCAGGAAAATTTTCCGATGGTTTGTTCCCTGGCGGGCAGTCTGTGGATGGTATTTATTGTTAGGTCTCCCCTGTACAATCCACAGTATATCATTGAACCACCTCCACCATACATTCACCTTTATGTGGACTATACTAACAGCAGACGGGGTCCAAATAGTTAAAATAATTCAACTAAGTGAAACAAGAAAACCGATTAGAAAAGATTTCATAAAACATTCTAGAAAAGATTTCATAAAACATTCTTAAGGTAGGGATTTGATTTTCTTCTTAAATGTAATTTTCTAAAATTTCAGAGATTTTTAGTATCTTAATCCTTAAGAAAGATTTCTTCATTCTTCGAACAAAGAAAAAAAAAAGTAAAACAACATAAGAGGTTACAAAATTTCATTTTCAAGTTGAGAATGAATGATTAAAAAACAAGTTTAACAATCAAGTATTATTATTTTTTAAAATCTATATTCCGTAGATTTAAATCCTGAAATAAATGTATCTATAAACTCCTTTATTCAAGTGATTAATGCTATTAATCTAATCCTTCGTCACCTTCAAATAAAAGTAAATTTTGTTTTGATTAAAATATTTGGGGGAAATTAAATTGATATTCTGAAACTCCGAATAACAAATATATATATAACCGAGTTTTTTTTCCATGCTAACATAACGAATATATAAAAGTGAGCCTATATTCATATTTACTTGAAAATACACTCAAAGGAAGTGTAAATGTTCTCAATTGGATAAAATGTTTAGGATGGTTTGTTTATCAAAGATGGCAAGTAAATATCAGAAGTTTTCATCGGCTTCTTATGCGTTGGCGAGGTAAGATATCGAACTCATGAAATATGCGATGTAAATATTTTTACATCGTTAACCCTATACAGACTGTCGTTAACCCTATACAGACTGTCGTTAACCTTATACAGACTGTTGTTTACCTTATACAGACTGTCGTTAACCCTATACAGACTGTCGTTAACTCTATACAGACTGTCGTTAACCCTATACAGACTGTCGTTAACCCTATACAGACTGTCGTTGACCCTATACAGACTGTCGTTAACCCGATACAGACTGTCTTTAACCTTATATAGACTGTCGTTAACCCTATACAGACTGTCGTTAACCCTATACAGACTGTTGTTAACCTTATACAGACTGTCGTTAACCCTGTACAGACTGTCGTTAACCTTATACAGACTGTCGTTAACCCTATACAGACAGTCGTTAACCCTATACAGACGGGGGGGCAGAATCTATGTCTAACGGATTAGAGTAAAGCTATCCAGGGTTGTAGCGCACGAACATAGCCCAATTTTTCATGGCATAGCTCATTAAAAATATTAGACCGCTAACTTTAATAGTTTGGGTGCAGGGCGGTTTGAAAAAAATGTTTAAAAAAGGATTTTTTGTGTGTGTTTGACAATTATTAAGATTTGAAACATGCTCATTTATTCATTTTTCTGTATTATTATTTTACTGTTATGTAGCCCTAGACATGTACATTTTAGTTTTAGTTTGAAAGTTGTAGTTTGAAAAATGCTGATACATTTTTTCATGAGAGGTGTGTGTGGTGTGTTACTGTGTTCAGTAAACGCCAACACGGCTGAACCAATTGTGTCCAAAAGAATTAAACATTTGTCTTTTCCTTTGATTTTCTAAACCTTTGAAATTGGAACCCGATATCGTGTCACCTTTCAAACTAGGAATTAGACTAGATCTTACAGACAAAGGTTAACGTTTGAAATATATAAGGTTACAACATTAGGTTGCAAATATATGGAGATGATAAAATTAAGAGATTGAGGCAAGAATTCAGTTTCTTTGTTGTTTATTAATGCACAGGACCGCGACCGGCCAGGGAAGGTTCATGGCCGATCAAAGTCAAAATAAAAAATATCTTTTAATTTTTTGAAAACTTGGAAAAACCACGAAATAAAACGGAAATTATTTTATTTTTATGTTGGACGAGTATAAATGGTAACCATGAAGTGCATTATCTAAAAGCTAGAATTATTAAGTTCATTTGATGTTGCTTTACAAAACATTTTTAAAATAAAAAATTTAGTAACATTGGTCTGTTTACAGTGCACTACAATTGCTGTGTCTCATTCTCATTGGAAATTTTAAAGCTTGATTCTCGAAGTCGTTTTCCTATTTCAGAGTTTTCTGGTTAAAAAGTGGTAAAAAAGTGGTAAAAAAGTGGCGCAAATCGCGCTGAAATTCTAGTAACGCTAACATATCACAGAATTAAACGAGATAGACACAAATATTGTTTTGTTCAATTAGTTGCATTGCACAGTCTACATTACATAGTGGATATAGGTGATATATCAAGGATTTCAAGCCACCTCTCCTCCACTTACTCATGAGAACCTATAACACTCCCAATTAGTTTGGGAATTTGGCACTTAAATGAATTTAAGTGGATTTTACTTGCATGCAATTGTGAGCCTTTATTCCGCACAATTCCACGCAAAGGAATTCCTGCACATGTAATCCCTACTTTGGACATTGTAAATTTAATTAAGATTTAACTTTGGAAATTGTGCTTTTGGAAATGAAAATGCACTTGGGAATTTTTAGGCTTTAAAAGATTAAACTTGTTAATTTGTAAGTTTGTTTCGGAATTGGCCACTTGGGAAATTGACAACTAGATAAATTATAATCTTGGGAATTCATGAAATTGATACATTTTCGAAGATGACACTTAAATGGAAAAAGTATTAGAGTACTAGGAAAGTTAAAACTAAAGAAACTGCAAATTTAGAAAGTTGAAACTTGGGAAATTTATATTTGTAAGTTAAGAAACTTGAAAAATTACAATTTTGGAAAGTTGAAACTTGATAAATTGCAAATTTGGGATAAGACTAGGGAAAATATGGCTTTAGTTACATAAGATGGTTATAAGTACATATTTTTGACATATTTTTGTATGAAATTATAATTAAATAGAAAAAAGGGGTTAAAACAAGTATTGCAGAATGGGTTATATCCAATTGTATTGTAAAAAATCTGACTATTGACACCTTGAAGACAAAGAGTATAGATTAGTGTAGAGTGGCATTAAATCGAAAAAAGTGTAAAAACGCCATTTGTTTTAATGTTTTCATGAAGGTGTACTTCACACATTAGTGCTATATAATCTTTTGGCCCTGATATACTAGTTCAAACCAGTACACTAGTATATCACGCTGTTAGAGAGTGTTTCTGCCCTACCTTTATAGCCCGTAACATAGGGGCTTCGTGCCCAGATTATATGTCAGGAGGATGATTCAAAATTGTATTTAAATTTTTCACCATGTTGACATTTTCCCTCTGGTACATGTAATATGAAATAAAAATGTATTATCTTAAAACAATCAAGTGTCTTTGTGATTTTTTTTTAATCTCCGCGCACCTATTTGCGCAGAACCTACGTTGGACGACATGTTATTTGTTTCCTTGATAGAAGATCCAGCATTCAGTAGGCTATAGGACCAGAAACACTTCAGAGTTAATATCTGATTATTTCTGAAGAAAAAAAACATGAAAAAACCATGTTCATAAACAGAAATTGTTTTCGAGAGTTAGAAAAGTATTTCAAGAGTTTTTGCAAAGAAAACAAAGAATTTTGCTCCAAGAGTTTTGGTAAAAACAAGAAACAGTTTTGTTCCAAGAGTTTTGGCAAAGAAAACAAAGAGTTTTGCTCCAAACGTTTTGACGAAGAAACAGAAAATTTCAAATATTTCAAGTTTTCCCTTTTCCTTATATTTTATCCCAGCTTCTACAGCTACTTCTACTTCTGGCTTGCTTGAACTCTTCAAGCTTGGATATCTACTGCTTATAGCGTAAGGATATCTCCTTCAGATATCTTGGATATCTACGGCATCTAGCGTATGGATATCTCCTGAAGCGAGCTAAAAATTGCCTTTCAACTATAGTCTGGATATCTCCTTTTATCAGCTTGGATATTCTTTTGAGTACTCTTCTCTTCTGGATATCAGTTTTTTTGTCTGAAGATCTTTCTGGGCAACTGGTTCCAAAATGAAGAAAGAGGGACTAAAAAAATTACTGTCGAAGAACAAGGCGGATTTGCTTATGAGCAATATATCTAAATCCTACAGGTAAAATTACTGTCGAAGAACAAGGCGGATTTGCTTATGAGCAATATATCTAAATCCTGCAGGTAAAATTACTGTCAAAGAACAAGGCGGATTTGCTTATGAGCAATATATCTAAATCCTACAGGTAAAAAGGTTGAATAAAAATTCAATGCAAAAAATTCTAGATACGATTTCTAAATGCATTCACTTCTTTTATCGGCATACTTAATGCATAGATGTCTCAGGTGGAAATATATGTGCCTGAAACTAGTTTCTAATTCTTGCTTGGCAACCCCCCCCCCCCCCC